>NC_060140.1:959091846-959396317 GCF_021461385.2 Schistocerca piceifrons | reverse complement strand
TTAATTCTGTCCTGCTTATTAAAAAGTGTGGACTTGATTGACACACAATGTCAATGGAACTTTTTGTTTGACTTTTGGTTAATGAACTTTCCCAGTGCACAAATCTAGTGCCCTAGCACTCCTTTTAGTTATTGCAGTTCTGTTGGTCATCATCTCAGTTGCAAGAGTTTGGTCGATACGTTTATTACTAATAAATGACACACTTTCTCTCTAGTAGTTATTGAACTCCTGACTATATGAAATCATCATAAATCTTTATTCAACACCAGCTTCTACTAAACTGGTACTTCAATGATTTGCAGTTACAATCAGAATTTATTACACAAGGGATATTCAGAAAGTAAGGTCCAATTTCTCATAAAACATAATCATTACAAGGTTTTTTTCAAAAAAACTGTTTTATTTGATTCCTTACGTGTTTGTCTATTTTATATGTAGTTTCCACATTTGTTTAAACATTTGTGATTACCTTCTAAAAGCTTTTACACCTGTAAGTCAGATGTCTGCTGCCTGGAAAGATAACCAGTCTCTAACTGCTTCTTTCACTGTGAAACTCCTTTAGATAGTGGAACATGTGAAAATAACTTGATGCAAAGGACAGACTGTACTGTGGGTGGACATCTGTTTCCATCCAAAATATCTGATCATATTTTGGGTGTGAAAGACAGAATGAGGTTGGCATTCTCATGCAACAACAAACCTCCAGACATCAGGAGGCCAATGGCATAACCTTACATGTTGAGGTTGTCTGCTTGGCCTTTACTTTGACAGGTGATGGCATGTGACACCATTCCACTGACTGACATTTAGACTCTAAGGTCATGTGAGAAATCCAAGTCTCATCCCCGAGTGACAATGTTCTCTAAAAAACAATCACCTTCCTTATGCTATCAGTCCAAAACATCAAGCGCACTAGCAAGTATTTGCATTTTGTGTGTTGCAGTAAGCAGCCTGGGAACCCAACATGCACAGAATTTGTGAAACTGCAACTTCTCAGAGACAATTTTGTGCAAAGCTTTTTGGCTCACATTCGGAAATTCCAATGCTAAAGTTGACACTGTGAACCACCAATGTTCCTGAATCTTTTGTCCACAGCTTTGACCAAATCTTCCGAGATCACTGATGGTCAGCCTGATCACGGTTCATCGATCACGGTTCATCACGAACATTTTCCTGTCCGTCCTTGAAAGCTCTCACCCACTTATGCACTTGTTGTTACTCATCTATCAGTGAATTTCCACTGCTGGAATGTTCCTTGCTGTCAAAAACCAAGTCACTGACTGTATTTCACAGTCAGTGGACTGATCAGTTGTTTTAAAAATTTTGAAGTGACACTGTAAATGCACACTGTGACAATACCAGTGCAGCAGCACTGCTTGACAAGCAAGGCATGCTGGGAGGCAATGTACACGCACGTTTCAATTTTCATGTGACATTCAATTAGCCATGGTGATTTGGACCCTACTTTCCTAATAATGGTTGCACATTGTCTATTCATCAATCAAGAGATTACTCATTAGCATGTGTCTTTATGTTTGGCTGACATCCAGTTCAGACTCTGACATTCAACCAACTAAACAAAATGCTATTTACAGTGCAGTGCAGCGCAGGGATGTCAAGTGCAGTGCTACAGCTCTTGTTTCCGCATGAAGACCATATGAATACTTCCCCAATAAATAGAACAACCACAATAGAAAATGTTCTGTAATAAACCTTGATACATGATAAATATAGTTCTAATCCTCGAAACAATCTTTCTACTCAACTTATCATAATGCACAGCTATGTATGCTTGTTCATTTAAGCACCATCCTAGTATGGGATTTGCCTATTAATCAAATGGTTTCATTTTTCCTTAAATCTTACTAATAAAACAAAGGAAAACCTTGTACCCTCTCACAGTCGTACAGCAATTAAACTAGGTATCATAGAAATGCCTAACACAGGATTAGATCATGTCTACTCTGTTCAATCTACCACAAAAGTCAATTATGTTTACTAGAAAAATGTCAAATGAGATTTTATTATGTAAACAGTATTTTGTCACAGAACACACTATCTGTATTAAAATGTGACTAAGGAATGCATTGGATTTTCTGAAATCTTACAGCATGCTAAATCTTCACTGTTTCAAGTTTCACTATCTAGCCTATGCATTCTAAATCTAAGCTCACAAGAATAAAAGATTTAAAAAAAAATATTTTGCTACTGCCACTTTCCACAGAGAAACAAAAATTACTCTTCCTTTTCATATATTACATATGACAATTTCCCTTCTCTCCTATGGGAAAAAAAAACCAGCAAACTGACAGGATGAAATAGACTCAGTAGCTGTCCAATATTTCCTTTGGGACAGAAGGGAGTTCATTATAGTAACATATTATCACTCAGCAATTGCAGTACCTCTCGCCAGAATACATCCATCTCAGACTAGGCCAACCAAGAAACACCAATTAAAAATCACAATGTGCATTCCTTCTCCTCATACAATAATACAACATAATAATTATAGTGGTGCCTGTCCTTTTTATCAACCAACAGACCTCTAGGCTTTTGTTGGGTGCATGCAGTCACCAGCAGCTGCTTGCCAGAAGACTCTGCTATCAAATTTGACCAAGAAACAGCTTTATCTCACAGCCAACCCTTCCTGTCACTTCTACAAACCAAAGTCATTCTCTCTCTCACAACATCCAACACAAGTTTATAAAGATAGTTAACTTCTTTACAAACAGCTAACAATATTTATCTATATTTCCTACTTTGCTTCCCAAACAATTGTCTTGTACTGCATGGTAATGTCTCAATTCGTTTTGGCAAATATAATTGAGTAAACTGTTGTGACAACATGCCATATGCTACATGTTATGCTACTATTTCATTTGTTTGTTTTATTTTAATTTTTTGTTTTGAGAACTAGAGCCTCTGGAGTTACTGTTTTATGATAGACAGTAATATACTTTTATTAATGTGTTGTGTAAATTTATGTTTTCCTGCCATTGCTAAATGTTGTTTTTATGCCTATTATACTGGCTGCTTGATTATATGATTTGGTACTACAAGCTCATATAACCTTTTTATGTGGTAATTATGACTGTTTTGTTAATTTTCATTTAATGTAGACAACCACACAGAAATATATGTGGTAAAAGCTGCTTCTGTGCTCATAAACTGGTATTGTTTTTCTTCCAGTTATATTAATTTTAATTCTCAGTCCTGCTGCACAGCTCTACTTCTTGTAGGTAACCATATTTCCCCAGAAAAGTGAGACACTACAAAACAAAAAATTGCTGTAGAGAGAGATTTTTATCATAGCAAAAAAAATTTCCCTTGCTGTTGTCAAAAAGCTTCCCACAAATGAACAGAAACTAAGGATGGTAAGATGAGGCACAAGTGCACTGATAATTTCACTAACTAGCAAATTTCTGTTGGATCAGTGGCGCCGATGACATCGACACCAGCATTGATATGCGTTCGTCTTTGGACTCTGAGCATTGTCTTTGGACTCTGAGCATTGTCTTTGGACTCTGAGCATTATCTTTGGACTCTGAGCATTGTCTTTGGGCTGTTCCACCATGTCAGTTCTTTGTGAGCCTTGCATGTGTTTAGGTGAATACATGAGCTACTGCTAAATGGGTGTTGTTTGGTGTAACCAACCCGAACTCTCCCCTCACTGGTGACCCCAAGTTGTAACGTCTTCCGTTTTCGCAGTTTTACTGTGTCCGCGTTGGTTATTTTCGCGTGTATTACATCAACACAGCATTCAAACAATGACTTCGGCCCAGCGCCTAATGCTGGATTTTGTGATCGACATGCATCGTGTTGCGGGCAATGTACAGCCGCCAGGACTGCAACACAATGCCTCTCACTCGATGATTCCGCCGATTTCGCTGGACGTTTTTGAGCCTGCAACAATAAGTGAGGTTAGGAGTGTGCATGACTCCGGCTATCAAACGCCTTTGTTCCCACCACATGTGTCCTTCCTCATCGACTGTGCAGTTACCTCTTACGGATCTCTGTGCAGTGCGGGACATATGCCGATTTCTGCAAATGCTTCGTCGGACAACCTACTACTACCAGGACAATGATTTGCCATCCTGAAATCCGTGCAGTACCACGCGGATATCTGCCATGTGGCTGGAACTGCTTCGTCCACAGGTCAACCTCCTCAGCATCCGACCACGCCCGCGCCTACCTCGGTTCAGCATCAGCACATGCCTTCCTACTTGGATACCTCGTCCTCCAACAGGAACAAGTACTTGTTATCTGTGCCTGACCCCCACCTCCGTCCCACTGCTATGTCTCAGTGTTTTGTGCCATGACATTCACCTTATCCACACACCGTTTTGAGTGGAGTGACTATGAACAGTGAACATTCACACACCCCGTCCCATGTTCGACATCATTTCCCACACTGTGCTTCTGGACAGCCCACACCTCCCCAGCCTCCCTGCAACACAGGTGGCCCCGGCTCTCTGGTCATACGTCGAGCTTTCCGCGGACTGACAAGTGTTCTCCAACTTTGAACTTTTACTCACCTGTTGCCCCCATGCCGGCTCCAGTTGAGCTTCCGCTACCATTCTCGGAACAGCTCAGTGCCTCATCCGCATCAGTCTTCCGCGAAGCATCAATCCGAACACACCCGCAACGTGTTGAGCTTCCGTGACCGCAATCGACACATTACGGTGTCTCACCCGCGTCGGCCTTCCGCATCGCGACGGATCATGCTCAACCACAATGTGTCACCTTCACGCTACCACCTGAACAGCCATTGTTGCCACATCCCCTAGAGGCACACTCTCCTGGAATACTACAGCAACAACAGCTTGATTCAGGCAGTACCACGACAAACTCAACTCAACCTGTTCTTCCGAACATTCTACAATGCTTACCGAAGCTGTCACCGTTTAATCCCGACAGAGCTACAATCTGGTTCAAAACTGTGGACGAAGTGTTCGACCATTACAATCTCGACGAGTCAACCAGGTTTCTGTGCCTCATCACCCACCTGCACGACCAGGAGGACTTGATTGCTGACCTGGTCGACACCCCTGACTCATCTACCCGGTACACTCTAGCCAAAAAGACAGTTCTACGTCGGCTTGCACGCTCAACTGAGGCAGCAATACGGCAAGTGCTCCATGTCGAGCAACTAGGCAACGACAAACCTTCCCAGCTATGAAGACAGCTACGTGCCCTGGTCAGCGCCAATCTATTCTCTGACACAGCTCTCCTCGCCATCTGGTCAGATAAACTATCTCCTCACATCCACTTTGCTCTGGCTCAGAGGTCTCCTGAACCTGTCATGCAGTGAATGACAATTGCTGACAAGCTACATGATGCATCACTGCTCTATTTCGCCAGCCACTGGCTACCTGACAAGTCTCAGGTTCAAGCTTATCGTCCTGCAGCCAGGGCTGCACTGTGCCAACCGCTCTGCTCGCTCCAGGAGGCAGTAAACAAGCAACTGGGACATCACCGGCTCCGCCCACAGTCACGCCCCCTCCTGCAACCGAGCCTGCTGCAGCCACCGAACCTTGGCCACAGCCACTGACAACGAATGTTCCACAGGAAGTGCAACCACACTACCTGTAGTGTTACTTCCACACACGGTTTAGTGAGGCGGCACGGAACTGCAGACCACCCTGCTGCTTCCCAAACGCCAATCGCAGGTTGGTCCAGTTGCCGCCTCCTGCGCACAACATGACAGGCACCCCCCAGTGCTCCATTCTGTCCGGGAACGACCGGATAATTGCGGACGACTTTACATTAAAGACTTTCGTCGGGACACCTTTTCCTCGTGGACACAGGCGCTGATGTTTCGCTGCTGCCTACGTCCTTAGCGAAGTCGAACATCCACCGTCGTCATACTTCACTGCAAGCCATGAATTCAACTAAACTACAATGCTAGGGTTCAACTTCACACGTCGTATCACTCTCCGCAAACTGCAAACTAGAGTGGACTTTTTAAGTGTGCGAAATTGACAAACCTATACTAGGCATTGACTTCTTGCGACACCACAAACTTTCACCGGACCTAGTGCGAAACACCATGTTTCATCATCCATCCAAGACTCACTTCCCCTGTGCTCCGTCGAGCAACCCCCCCCCCCCCCCTCCCCCTGTGACACATCGGTCCGGGCTCATCTCATCCGTACATGCTTGTCTCTGTCAACAATGTTACAAGAAACTTCGCACAAGTGCCTTGTCGAGCTTGAACACATTGCTCACCTACGCAAGGAAAACTTCAAGCACTCCCTCCAGGTCCACGAAACACAGCTACAGGTCTCTGATGCAGCAAAGGAATTACAGACACTACAGCAAGGACAAAGCAAGGTCAATAAGTGCGCCAAATCTGCTTCCAATCCCAGCAATCGAGTCTCCGTGTGTTTACCTCCCACTACCCCTCGCAACTGTGCTATAAATTCTGCCATAATATGTACTGACAGTTCCGCAGGGCCACACCCCCCCCCCCCCCCCCCCGAACACGGCAGCGTTTGGCACTCGGCCAGACACAAGTGCGCATGCGCAACGAGCGTCACGTGTTCCCGAACTGACGGCTCCTACCTCACCCCTGGCAGACAGCACCTCAAACTACGCAACTTCGGCTCCTGCACGCCACCGTGCAACTGCCGCTGACAAAACAAGCAATGCACTCGCGCCAAGCGTTTCACCCACGACCGTGCTGCCACAGGCCGCTCCCTCGGACAATGGACTCACTAACGGCTCATGAGCTCACCCGACCAAGGTGCCACTGCTTCGCGCCGGCGGCCATATTGTCACGTTGACTCCTGGGACACTTCAATGCCTCGGCTCCCATTGGATCCGCTGAATGGCTCCGAACACCACAACTACACCTCGCTGCCACACCCACCACACATACCAAACAAACCGCCTCCTGCACTGCCGGCAACATTTCCGTCATCACCAATGGCACAGTTCACAAGCTTCGCCTCACGCCAGGTCCCCCGATCTCCAGTAAACCATGTTGTCTTTGTCCCGAGCACCTCTCCGACCTTAAAAATCAGATTTCTAAAGCTCCAGCGTCATTGAACCCTCTGCCAGTAGTTGGTCTACGCCCATACATATGACACCGAAGAAAGACGGGTCCTGGTGCACGTGCGGAGACTACCGTCGACTAAACGCACGAACAATAATGGGCACCTACCCCATACCCAACATTGCCGACTTTACCAGTTCCCTCGCAGGTGCGACCACGTTCTCTGTCATTGATTGCAAACGGGCCTACCACCAGATCCCCATGGCACCTGAAGACATTGAGAAGACAGCAGTCACCACCACGATTATGTTATTTCAGTTTCGATCCATGCCCTTCGGTCTGAAAAACGCAACCCAGACCTGGCAACACTTCATCAACGAAGTGCTATTCGACCTAAAATTCTGCTTTACATATCTTGATGACATTCTTGTGTTCAGCTCCTCGACATGTGCAAACTGTTATGAACACTCTCGCGGCAGCAGGCATCGAGACCAACCAGGACAAATTGCAGCTACATCAACCCGCTGTCGCTTTTCTTGGTTTTTGTGTCTCTGCCGACGGCATTTCACTGCCCCCTGAGAAAGTACAGACAATACTAAACCTACCCAGACCTTCGTCATTCAAAGAGCTCCAGCACTTTCTGGGGACGGTTAATAATTATCATTGACATCTACCTCGGGCTGCGGAGATTCAGGCTCCACTGACGGATGCCTTGGCAGGCACCAACACTTCTAGATCTCAGCCCGTTCCATGGACCCCTGCTATGACTGACTCTTTCACTGCCCTCAAAAATCTTCTTGCCAAGGCCTGCACCATCGCGCATCCTCATCCCAATGCGCAGTTTTTCATCACCACAGATGTGAGCAATACTGTAATCGGCGATGTCCTTAGCCAGACAATCGATGGCCAAACTTCGACTCTGCAGTTCTTTTCGCGCAAGCTCAGCAATGCACACCGGAAATATTCCACGTTTGACAGGGAGTTGCTCACCGTCTACAAAGCGATGAAGCATTTTAAGACTGATGTCCTTTCTATGTGTTAACAGAC
The DNA here is from genome assembly GCF_021461385.2 of Schistocerca piceifrons. Lineage (NCBI taxonomy): Eukaryota > Metazoa > Arthropoda > Insecta > Orthoptera > Acrididae > Schistocerca > Schistocerca piceifrons. The sequence continues at coordinate 959,388,273 of NC_060140.1, read as the reverse complement.
CACAAACCCCTGGCTGCGGCCATTACAAACCTGCCAGCTGACCCGCCTCCTCACCACTTCAGATACATGGACTTCATATCTCAGTTCACCACCGATGTCAGACACATAAAGGGTGCTGACAATATAGTTGCTGATTTCCTTTCACGAGTCGAGACTGTCCATTCACTGTTAGACCTCTATGAACAGCCTAACCTCCAACCCAACATAAAACCTGATTTCAGACTCTACTTCTTCACTACACTTCGTCCACACCACCTTCCCTGGCATTTCTGGTGAGATCTGGTGCAACGACAGTACGGGCACAATACATCCCCTCATCCCAACCACGCTTCGTCGAGCTGTATGCAACGCATTGCATAATTTAGCCCACCCCGGTGTTTGTGCATCCGCCCACCACATAGCAGAGCGCTTTTTGTGGAGAAATGTCAACAAGGACTGCCAGCAATGTGCACACTCCTGCGTCGCGTGCCAATGCTGCAAAGAACACACGCACAGTTCACCCCCCCTCGGCGCCTTTTCGATCCCTCCTGGGCGTTTCCAGCATATTCACATTGACATTGTCGGCCCCCCCCCCCTCTCCCCCCCCCCCTCTATGGCTTTCGTTATGTTCTCTCGTCTATTGACCGAACAACTTGCTGGGTCGAGGCTGTCCCGCTCCCTAATATTACGGCAGAAACTATTGCTTGGGCTTTTGTCGAGTCATGGGTATCGCGTTTCAGATGTCCAGCTATCATCATGACTGACCAGGACAGACAATTTGAGTCGGACCTGTTCAACACGATTTGCAACATTTGCGGCATCCGACGCATCCATACCACAGCATATCACCCGCAAAGTAGCGGGCTAGTCGAGCGGTGGCACCCCACTTTCAAGGCGGCTCTTCGATGCCACGAATCTTTATGGACAGAGGCCCTTCCCCTTGTGTTACTCAGCCTTCGTGGGATCTATAGGGAAGACCTCAAAGACACAATAGCCGAGTTCGTATATGGCCAGAACATCATTTTCCCTGGCGAACTTGCTTACCTTCCTTCGTGGACTGCGTCAGACGCCACTTCAGCAACCTCCATATCCCTCCACCCACCAGCCATTCCCGCCCTAAGGCTCACCTCCCGAAAGCTCTATACAATTTCGAGTACGTCATGCTCCGAGACGACACTGTCCGTGGTCCCCTCCAACCTCCATATACCGGCCCGTACCGAGTTCTCCGGCGCTCAGACAACACCTATGACACCAAGATGAAAGATTCAGCTGTCACAGTCTCTTTCAACAGACTTAAGCCTGCTCATGTCGAGCCCGCTTCTACCCCCCTTCAGGCCACGACCACGCCACTCACTCACTGTCGTGGCTCACAACTCTCCGACCACTCCCACCACGTCAGACTTACACACTCGATCGGGTGACTTCGAGCTCCAATCATCGAACTCTTCTCCGACCTCGCCCTGTTTTCTGGTCTCACGCACTCCGTCGAGTGACCACATGCTGCCCACGTCAAGCTTACCTACAATCACACCCTCGCCGCCGGGCCCTTTGCCGGTCCCTTTGATCTCTTCACCGTTGCCTGCCTCACCCTGTCGAGGTTTCTCACACCCACCCATCTTGAACGTGCCCTCGCTCGAGGTGTTTGTGCCTGTCCCCCTGGACATATTCCATGACATCTCAATAATACTGCGCAATTATACACTGTTCGTCGTATGTTTCTCTTCATCCAGTGCTCATGACACAACCTCCACCATTTCCTGCCACCTGGTGAAATGTGTTCCCCTCCCACTCGACATCAACCTGGACATGCTTCGTGTGTTCGCCACGCCCACTGGAGAAATCGTTGTCATTGCTCCGTTCCACCCGCAAACCGCCGGTGTACCTGTCGCCGCACGACCAGCACGCCCAGAACGACGCCCGGCTTGCTTCAACGACTTCCAGGTTCGGTGGCCGAACCTTCCTTCACATCTACCCACACAGCTCCCCGACGATGCTGTCAAGCTGACCATGATCCAGCTCCCGCGACCCACCCCTGCCGACGCCTGAGTCACCCCCCCCCTTCCCTCCTGGCCTCTCAAGAGTACTCCATACTGGGAGGGGGGGGGGGGTCGCTATGTGGTGCCAATGAGGTCGACACCAGCATCGATATGCGTTCGTCTTATGACTCTGAGCATCGTCTTTGGACTCTGAGCATTGTCTTTGGTCTGTTCCGCCATGTCAGTTCTTTGTGAGCCTTGCACATGTTTAGGTGAATAAATGAACTACTGCTAAATGGGTGTTGTTTGGTGTAACCAACCCGAAATCTCCCCTCAGATCTTTCGATATGCACTTGTGTTCTTTGCTTCTATTTAGTAATTCCACATGTAAGGACACATTAATGTGACATTAAGGACTTTGTCAGCCTCAATTTTTATATCTTATCTCTGTTATCTTCCTTGTTGCATTGATTAAACTATGGGAGTATTGGTATTAAGTAAATTTTATTGCTTCTAAAATACTGAGAATAATTTCTACATTCAGTGCAAATGCCTAAAAACTATGTTTATTCATTTTACTCAAGATACTTTACTGTGTATTTAGAGAGTGCTACACTGTCAATTTTTTCTCAGCAATTCTCAAGCATTTCATATCAGCACAAACACAGTACTACCGAAAACCATATGGCGTTGATTCATATCATACAATAGGCCTACTTGTCCCGTAAGATGCATATAAGTTTATATCATTATTATCAGTTTGCTTTAGCATGGGTGATCTCTGTCACAAAGGAAAAACATTTCAAGTTTGTGTGTGTGTGTGTGTGTAAGAGAGAGATCATTATGAAGATTATTTTTTGCTGTATATTATGTTATTAATTCGCAGTTTCACGGCACGTAAGCATATTCTTTATTTGCATGTATCTGGCTCATCATAAAATAAAAATATGTTTAATTAGGAGCATTATGTGTCAAATACAGTGTACTGTTTGTACGTGAACAGTTTTAGATGTATTTTGATTAGTGATGGCTTACAACCTTGGCAACAAAGAACCGTAGGAAGGAGCAAGGAACATTATAGGTTTGTTTATTAATATATATTTCAGAAAAATGAAGATTATGTAAATAGACTGATGAATACAATATTATACATCTACATCTATACTCTGCAAACCACTGTGAGGTGCATGGCGGAGGATACATCCATTGTACCAGTTATTAGGGTTTCTTCCCATTTCATTCACGTTTGGAGCACAGGAAGAATGATATTTATTTATTTATTTTTATTTATTTATATACTTGTTCCATAGATCTGTACATGTGAGCAAGTCACTCAGATGTGGAACGTGTCAATATACATAATAAAATACATAGAATAAAGACATTGTTATAGTATTAATAACAGTGCACAAAAGTCATACTTTTTAGCTTAAAAACTAGTCAACATAAATGTGAAGATAGCAGTTTCATATTTAGGGCATTATTGCATTTATTTTAACCTTGAACAGTAATCAAAACTTCCCACTTTGGGTTTAAAAGTTACCCAAAACTGGAAATGAGAAAAACAGGAATTTTTACATTAGGGCATTATTACATTAGTTTAACAGTAAACAGTGTCAAAAAATTTAAAAACATCTTTCCAATCTGGGTTTTACTTATTTCTCTGAAAGAATTCCTCTAGTGAATAAAGTGAGGTCTCAAGTAAATAATTTTTCAAGCTACGTTTAAATACTGATGTACTGCTCCTTAAACTTTTGATGCTGTTGGGTAGGGAATTGAAAATTTTCGTTCCAGCGTACTTTACCCCTTTCTGAATAAGTGTCAAGTTCTTTAACTCACAGTGGAAATCCTCTTTTCTTCTGGTGTTATGTTCATGATGTAGGCAATTTGTTTCATACAGAGTGGGGTTATTTATTATGAAGCACATCAGTGAATATATGTACTGAGATGTTGCTGTCAGTATTTCAAGTCGTTTAAAAAGATTTCGACATGAGGTTCGTGGGGGTACACCACAAATGATTCTTATTGCTCTTTTTTGTGCTGTGAGGATTTTCTTTGCGGCAGGTGTATTGCCCCAGAAGATGATGCCATAATGCATGACTGAATGAAAATAGCCAAAGTAAGCTAACTTTGAGATGGTAATGTCATTGAAGCATGACAAAATTCGTAAAGCAAATGTTGCCGACGTCAGCCGTTTTAGTGTTTGTAGAACGTGATGTTCCCAGTTCAGCCTACTGTCCACGTATACGCCTAGGAATTTTCATAAGTACACATGCTTTATCATCTGATCATTCTGTGTGATAACTATTTCTTTTGGGTTTTTGTGGGTTGTCTGGAACTGGATAAAATTGTTTTTTTTTTCCGGTTTATTGAAAGGGAGTTAATACTAAACCAACCCAGAACTTCTTTAAGGATATCGTTGACCTCAGTTTCTAAGTCAGTTGTTGACACATTATCCACCACAATGCTCGTATCATCAGCGAACATTGTAAATTTACACCGCTTATTGATGGATAAAGGCAGGTCATTAACATATATGAGGAACAGCAAGGGCCCAAGCACTGATCCCTGTGGCACTCCATGCTGCACAATTCCTCACTCAGAGTCCACTATATATTGTGACACACTATCTGAAACATCTAGAATAATCTTCTGCTTCCTATTTTCGAGGTACGATTTTAACCAGTTCCCTACAGGTCCTGTAATTCCATAATGACAGGCCTTCTTGAAGAGTATCTGATAGCTTGATTGCCTCTGTGTGTGCAGTAATCATTCTAACCTCATCCTCATGATCCCTGTGGAGTGATACACAGAGGACTGTAGTATTTTCCTAGAGTCGTCATTTAAAGTCCGTTCTTGAAACTTTGTCAATAGACTTTCTCAGGATATGTCTGTTTTTCCATCTTATCGGAGATGGTTGTGGGATTTGGCTGTTCAGTACAGGATGTCAAATTAAACACTTTTCAGCCATCTAGTTTCCAGTCTTATTTTATTTGGCTACCAGTTATGGCAATTTACTACACCACCTTTAGACCGCTGACCAATGTGTAGGAAGGTTCCACCTCGATTCGGATCGAAACAGGGGCCATCAATACTGGTATTAATAGATTTCTGCTTGCTCTAACCCTCTGCCAGCTTGACAGATGATTGTTGAAGTGATTACTAGAGCAAGCAGAATACTAATACCAGTATTGCTGGCCACTGTTTCGCTCAGAACCGAGGTGGAACCTTCCTACACATCGGTCAAGGGCTTGAAGATGGTGTCGTAAATCACTGAAACTGGTAGCCACATAAAATAAATTTGGAAACTAGACAGCTGAAACATGTTTAATTTGATGTGCTTTCTCAGGATAGTTTACATCTATCTTCAACGAGTGTTCCAGTTCACTGCCTACAGTATTCTCTGTAACACTCTCCCACAGATCAAACAAATCTGTGTCCATACATGCTGCCCTTCTATGTTTACGTTCAGTGTCCCCTGTTAATTCTATTTGGTACAGGTCACACACACTTGAGCAATATTCTAGAACTGAACACACGTGAAATTTTATAAGCACTCTCCTTTGTAGACTGATTGCACTTCCCCAATAAACCAAAGTCTACCACCTGGTTTACCCATGGCTGAACCTGTGTGATTATTCCATTTCATATCCCTACAGAGTGTTACACCCAGGTATTTGTATGAGTTGGCCAATTCCAACAGTGACGTAGTGATATCATAGTCTCAGCATACTACATTTTTTTGTGAAATGCACAATTTTACATTTCTGAACATTTAAAGCAAGTTGCCATTCTTTGCACCACTTTGAAATCTATTTATGCAGCCTCTTTTATATAGTACTTCATTATAGATAGCTGCATCATGTGTAAAAAGTCTGAGATTACTATTAATATTGTCTGTAAGGTCATTAATACACAACATGAACAGCAAAGATCCAAACACACTTCCTTGGTGGTACACCTAAAGTTACTTCTACATCTGACGATGACCCTCCATCCAAGGTAACATGCTGCATCCTCTCAACAAAAAAGTTCTCAATCCAGTCACAAATTTCACTTGATACCTAATAATAATACATTTGACCATAAGCATAGGCATGATACTGAGTCAAATGCTTTTCAGAAATCCAGAAACACTGCATCTACCTGATTGCTTTGATCCAAAACTTTCAATATGTCATGTCAGAAAAGTGTGAGCTGGGTTTCACATAATTGATGTTTTCAGAATCCATGCTGGTTGGCATTGAGGAAGTCATTCTGTTCAAGATACCTCATTATGTTTGAACTCAGAATATGTTCTAAGATTCTACAACAAACTGATGTCAAGGATATTGGACGGTAGTTTTGTGGATCACTTCTACTGCCCTTCTTGTAGACTGGTGCAACCTATGCTTTTTCCAAGAACTGGGCATGGTATTTTGTTCAAGGAATCTATGATACATTATGGTTAGAAAGGTGCTACCTCAACCACAAATTCATTATAGAATCTGACAGGGATTCCTTTGGGCCCTGGAGCTTTGGTCAATTTTGACAATTTCAGCTGTTTCTCAACACCACTGACACTAATACTTGTTTCATTCATCTTTTCTGTTGAATGAGGATTAAATTGGGACGCTTCTCCAGGTTTTCCTTTCTACAGGAACATCTGAAAATGGAGTTAAGCATTTCAGCTTTTGTTTTGCTAACCTCAGTTTCAGTTCCTGTCTCATCCACTAGGGACCAAACACTAACTTTAGTGCCACAAACAGCCTTTCCATATGGCCAAAATTTCTTTCAGTTTTGTGAAATATCATTTGTCATTATTCTGCTACAGTACTCATTGAAGGCATCACACATTGCTCTCTTGCCATCCAAACATGTTTCATTCAATATCTCTCTATCTATAGTCCTATGCCTTGTTTTACACCTACTATGCAGTAGTCTCTGTTCTTTAGTTTCCTTACAGTGACTGTATACCATGGAGGTTCTCTCCCATTATGAAGTGTTCTACTGGGTTCATATCTAATCAGTAGATGGTCAACTAGTATTTTAAACTTGAGTCATAGTTCCTCTATATTCTCACCGAAGGAGATGATGTACATGTCAATTACATCTGCCACTGTTGTATAACTTGAGTACATCAGTAGAATATATGGTCTCACGCATTTATTTACTTTTGATTCAGATTAGATTAGATTAGATTAATACTAGTTCCATGGATCATGAATATGATATTTCGTAATGATGTGGAACGAGTCAAATTTTCCAATACATGACATAATTAAGTTAATTTAACAACACAATTAAGTTAATATAACAACTTTTTATGTTTTTTCTTTTTTTAATTATAATTTTTTGTTTGGTTTTTTATTTTTTTCTTAATTTATATCTAAAAATTCCTCTATGGAGAAGAAGGAGTTGTCATTCAGAAATTCTTTTAATTTCTTCTTAAATACTTGTTGGTTATCTGTCAGACTTTTGATACTATTTGGTTAGTGACCAAAGACTTTAGTGGCAGTATAATTCACCCCTTTCTGTGCCAAAGTTAGATTTAATCTTGAATAGTGAAGATAATCCTTTCTCCTAGTATTGTAGTTATGCACACTGCTATTACTTTTGAATTGGGCTTGGTTGTTAATAACAAATTTCATAAGAGTATATATGTACTGAGAAGCTACTGTGAATATCCCTAGATCCTTAAATAAATGTCTGCAGGATGATCTTGGGTGGACTCCAGCTATTATTCTGATTACACACTTTTGTTCAATAAATACTTTATTCCTCAGTGATGAATTACCCCAAAAAATGATGCCATATGCAACCAATGAGTGAAAATAGGCGTAGTAAGCTAATTTTCTAAGATGTTTATCACCAAAATTTGCAATGGCCCTTATTGCATAAGTAGCTGAACTCAAACGTTTCAGCAGATCATCAATGTCTTTCTTCCACTTTAATTTCTCATCAGTGGACACACCTAAAAATTTTGAATATTCTACCTTAGCTATATGCTTCTGATTAAGGTCTATATTTATTAATGGTGTCATATCATTTACTGTACGGAACTGTATGTACTGTGTCTTATCAAAATTCAGTGAGAGTCCATTTACAAGGAACCACTTATTAATTTTCTGAAAGACATTATTGGCAATTTCATCAGTTAATTCTTGTTTGTCAGGTGTGATTACTATACTTGTATCATCAGCAAAGAGAACTAACTTTGCCTCTTCATTAATATAGAATGGCAAGTCATTAATATATATTAAGAACAACAAAGGACACAAGACTGACCCTTGTGGAACCCCATTTTTGATAGTTCCCCAGTTTGAGGAATGTGCTGATCTTTGCATATTATGAGAACTGCTTATTTCAACTTTCTGCACTCTTCCAATTAGGTACGAATTAAACCATTTGTGCAGTGTCCCACTCATACCACAATACTTGAGCTTGTCTGGCAGAATTTCATGATTTACACAATCAAAAGCCTTTGAGAGATCACAAAAAATCAGATGTGACAGTTGATGCAATATTCAGTTTTTTGTAATCTTGTTGCATGTGTTTGTGAGAATAATCGAGTCAGTGCTGCTTCATTCAAACTTAATAGAGTAGCCTTTATAATAATGCCTGAGGTAACGTGTCATCTCTGAAACATAATTTGGGTCTATAAGCAAGACATTTGTGTATTACTGCATATTTTCTAAATAAATGAAATGAATTTGTGGATTCATTCTGCATTGAATGAATAACTATTGTAATCCATGCAGTTAATTACAGTTGTAATGGAAATAATAAAGAAAGCAAAATACTTTCATTTATATGTCTGGATTATTTTACCTGTGCATATAACCATTCTGTGTTCAGACTTTACTATTATGTCTGTTTTTACCAATGTAGTTAAGTTCTGTACAGTCCATAAATTTCTTGTTCTAGTTATCTCAATTGAACACAGAAAACTTACATGACTGCTGTGGGTAAGTGCAAGTGAACTAGTCACCGTCCATGAAAAACTAGAAACTTTGATTGAGGATGGCTTATTTCATACTGTTTCTGTTAGCTGCAGTGACTGTGGTTCTCTCCAAAAAATGCTACAGATTTTATAAATATCAAAGCCTTCCTTCATCTATCTAATACTAAAGCATTTTTCCACTATATTTTATCCACTTGGGATGCCGTAACTTCAGAAGTCCACAGCCCGTGGTCTTGCGGTCGCATTCTCACTTTCCGAGCTCGGGGTCCCGGGTGTGATTCCCGGCGGGGTCAGGGATTTTCACCTGCCCGAGATGACTGGGTGTTTGTATTGTCCTCATCATTTCATCATCATTCATGAAAGTGGCGAGATTGGACTGAGCAAAGATTGGGAATTTGTACGGGCACTGATAACCTCGCAATTGAGTGCCCCAAAAACCAAACATCATCATCATCATCATCATCATTTAACTTCAGAACGAATGTCCGATCAAATCAACACTTCCCAACTGAAGGATGAATAACCTGATTTTTGCCGTTCATCTGAATAAATATTTCATTGCAGCATCAATAAAGGTCTAGTTACTTAAGCTAGCATGAGCTACATCCCTTTTTTTATTTCTGAGCACTCCAACAACTTGAGTGTTTTAGGTAAGTGGTTCTGAAATGAGGAGAAGGGCCACTTTTTTATTTATTTAGTTATTTCATGTTCCATAGATCCTGGAAGCGAGTGAATCCCAAGGATATGGAACAAGTCAAATTGTACATAGTTCAAGCATAACTTGTATAAATACATACAATAAAGATACAGTGTAAATAAAATCAATAGAAAACAGCACAATCAATGAACTGAAAATTGTTCTCTTGATGTGTCCGAAATATGGAGTTTGTAGTAAGGGTTACTTGAGTAGGACACAAGAAAGAAGATTAGAATATAAAGTTGTTATAACGTCAAGTTAAACACACATATTTCAAAATGACACAACACGTGTAAGTCACAGAGCAAGTTGACCAAGCAAAATATGTGAACACGGTAACATTCAAATTAGCACTGAGTCCAAGTGTAGCAGCCGCTGACTGGCTGGCCGCTTAGGTGGCGTGGCTGCTGCATGGCTGGCAGACAGCGCCGCATTTAGAGGACGCGTGTAATTGCGCGGCGGCACTTTGAATGATCGGCGAGTCACAACACTTTCCCCCCCCTTTGAAATTGTTGCACTGGTCTTGATGGATGTGGCCTGTAGATTGCTAATGTCCATAGGCGTTGTTTGACTGGCCGTAAAGTCTCGAGGAGGAGGCTTCCCATACGGACGGAAGTGTCCCCGATGATAATGGGTCAAGATGACAGGAGACGTAAGGGTCGAATCAGCTGGGGCCCCGTGCACCAATCTGCCCGTTGTGGCAAGTCCGGTTGTTATAACAGGAGACATGGGCGATGTGTGTGCGTCTGTAGGAGAAGGAGGCGAGTAGAGTTGCTCTGACAGATGATGGTCATCTGGTTCCTGCGTGGGCACGTCTCCTATTGGCGTCAGTTCTTGTGCTGACACCGATATGATGGTGAGAGAACTGCGTTGTGAGTAATGAGAGAGTCCAGGATCCCGAGCATCAGGCAGAGCCGAAGGTGGTGTAGCGGCATCCGGAACAGGCGTTTCCGGCACACGAGGCCAAAGCTGGTCCAAATGACGCACTGCAACACCCGTGTCCGTCTGGATTTCATACAGGCGTTGGCCACAGTGTCATAAGATGCGGCCCGGACTCCATTTTTGCCACCTGCCATATCCCCGTACCCATACAAGGTCACCGGCTGTGAACCGGCCAAGCAAAGTCACCCGCCGCCGTGAGGTGGAAGGCCGCAGAAGATGAAGTAGCGTGCGGGGCTGTCGGCCGTGTAAGAGCTCAGCCGGGCTGTGGTCGCCCGTGGGGGTGAAACAGTAAGAAGCCAGAAACTGGAGAAGCGCATCATCAGCAGCAGAAGAAGTCAGGAGTTTCCTCATCTGAGCCTTAAATGTGCGGACCAGTCATTCAGCCTCACCTTTTGACTGTGCACGGAACGGAGGGGCCGTGACATGCATGACGCCGTGACGGGCACAAAATGCCGCAAAATTGAAAGAGGCAAAATGCGGACCATTATCAGTAACAAGAGTAGAGGGAACACCTTCCAAAGAAAAAAAGTGGGCGAGGGCACTTGTGGTTGACGCGGTGGTAGGCGACGTGCAACAGACAATGAAAGGAAAGTTAGAGTAGGCGTCAATTACAAGGAGCCAATAAGTACCTAAAAAAGGTCCCGCGAAGTCAGCATGAATGCACTCCCAGGGCGTCTCAGGCGAAGGCCACGGTGACAAAGATGACTTCGGGGCGGCGGCCTGTGACGCACAAGGGCCACAGCCAGCGACCATGTGTGCTATTTCAGAGTCGATGCCAAGCCAGTACACATGACGGCGTGCCAGAGATTTTGTGCGAGAGACACCACAGTGCCCTTGGTGAAGGAGGTGCAAGACCGAAGCACGCAAAGACGCAGGTACCACAACACACGGCGAAGCATTTTCGGTGGAAAGGAGGATAACACCATCCCTGGCCGTGAGGCGGTAACGCAAAGCGTAGTAGTTCCGCAATGGATCAGACGTCTTAGCGGACGGACGATCTGGTCAACCCTTCTGAATACAACGTAAAACCCGGGAGAGGGTAGGATCAGAACCCGTAGCAGCCGCCAGCCGGTCCCCTGTGATGGGGAATCCGTCCACAACCCGCTGCTCGGCAACATCCAGATGGAAACACAAAAGTTCGTCCTTATTGAATGCCAGATCAGGACCCATGGGAAGGCGAGACAGTGCATCAGCATTCGCATGTTGAGCCATTGGCCGGAAATGAATCTCATAATTGAAACGAGACAAGTAACGACCCCAACGCTGGAGGCGGTGTGCAGCCTTGTCAGGAAGTGACGTTGATGGAAGAAACAAGGAAACAAGTGGTTTGTGATCCATAACAAGATGAAATTTGGACCCATAGAGAAAAACACCAAACTTATGAAGAGCTGAAGAGCATAAATAATGGCCAAAGCTTCTTTTTCAATTTGAGAATACTTTTGTTGGGCATCCGTGAGCGTTTTGGAGGCATAAGCAATGGGTTGTTCAGAGCCATCTGAAAAACGGTGCGTAAGGACTGCACCGACTCCGTATTGAGAGGCGTCTGTGGCAAGAACAAGATGTTGGCCAGGTTGATAAGTCACCAGGCACGGGGCCTGTTTCAGCATAGTCTTCAATTTCTGGAAAGCCGCATCACATGACGCGGACCAGTGAAAAGGCACATTTTTATGCAACAGGTGAAGCAACGGCTGAGACACCGAAGCAGCAGACGGTAAAAACCTGTGATAATATGCTATTTTCCCCAAGAAGGCCTGCAGTTCCTTAACAGATGTAGGGCGAGGAAGGGCATTGATCGCAGCGACAGTTTGCTGAAGCGGACGAATACCATCCCGAGAGAGTTGAAACCCCAAGTACATGATAGATGCCTGAAAAAATTTTGATTTCTGAATGTTACACTTAAGACCGGCAGTCTGTAAGACATGAAAAAGTGTGCGGAGGTTCTGAAGATGTTCTTCAGTGGTGGAGCCAGGGACAACAATGTAGTCCATGTAATTTATACACCCAGGGACAGGGAGCAATAATTGTTCCAAGAATCGCTGAAAGAGAGCAGGGATGTTGGCAACCCTGAATGGCAATCATTGGTATTGATAGAGGCCGAAAGGCGTGTTAAGGACCAGAAACTGCCGCGAAGCAGCGTCGAGAGGAAGTTGATGATAAGCTTCTGACAGGTCAATTTTAGAAAAATTCTGGCCTCCCGCAAGTTTAGCGAACAATTCTTTAGGTCGGGGCATAGGGTTAGTGTCGATGAGGCATTGCACATTTACAGTGGCTTTAAAATCGCCACAGAGACGAATATCACCATTGGGCTTAGCAACGACAATGACAGGAGAGGACCACTCACTGGAAGTGACAGGAAGCAAGACCCCTGAAGTAGTGAGACAAACCAGCTCCCGTTTAACCTGATCACGAAGGGCCACAGGAATGGGCCGAGCCCGAAAAAACTTAGTTCGAGCAGTGGGTTTGAGCGTGATATGAGCTTCAAAGTCGTTTACATGGCCTAACCCAGGAGAAAAAAGGGACGAAAATGTCGTCGACAAGGAATCCAATTGAGCATAAGGAATAGCATCAGAGACGATATTGGCAGAGTCATCTATGGAGAACCCAAAAACGCGAAAGGCATCAAAACCAAAAAGATTCTCTGCGCTGCTCTGGTCGACCACAAATATGGGAACAGTGCGAATGACGTATTTGTAAGATACCTCCGCATTAAATTGTCCCAAGAGAGAAATCTTCTGTTTATTGTACGTACGTAATTGCCGAGTGACAGGTGATAGTAGTGGAGAACCCAACTGAAGAATACGTCTGAGAATTAATGATAGTGGCAGCAGAACCAGTGTCCGCCTGCATGCGAACATCCCGACCAAGTATTTGGACAGTGAGGAATAACTTCCCTGAATGGGAAGAAGTGCAATTGACAGACAACACAGAATCAGAATCAGGGTCATGTTCATGAACATCATGTAGGCGGTCGGATTTGCAAACGGAAGACACATGAACTTTCTTTTTGCAATTGTGACACACAGCCCAACGTTGGGGACAATCCTCGCGTGAATGTTTCGTAAAACACCGCGGACATGAAGGAAGTTGCCGGGGGTTTTGCTGTAGTTTCTGAGAGGGTTGTTTACGGTTAGGCCGAGGCTGCGCGTGAGAGCGTACTGCGGCCACGTCGGCCGGCGGGGCTGTGCCGCACGCGTCGTCAACAGCGCACAGAGGTTGTATTTCCCCGATGTCACCCCACGCCTCTATTTGCGCTACAGCGGCGCGAGAAATTTCAAAAGACTGCACGATGGATAGGACTTCATCTAGAGTTGGGTTTGCCAACTGAAGGGCACATTGCCTCACTTCTTTGTCGGGCGCCGACCGGATAATAGCATCCTGTACCATGGAACCCGCGTAGTATTCTTTGTGAACGTCAGTAACAAATTGACACTTTCGACTGAGGCTGTGAAGCTCAGCAGCCCAAGCGCGATAGGATTGAGTGGGTTGTTTTTGACTACAATAAAAGGCAACACGAGAGGCTACCACATGCATTTGCTTATGAAAATATACTGACAGAAGTGAGCACATTTCAGGAAAAGACAAAGATGCAGGATCTTTCAAAGGAGCCAATTGCGACAACAATCGATACATTTGAGGTGAAATCCATGAAAGGAACAGAGACTTACATGTTTGTTTGTCCGTGACATGAAATGCCAAGAAGTGCTGTCGAAGACGTTTTTCGTAATCAGAACAGTCTTCTGCCATCTTGTCGTAAGGAGGAAAAGGAGGTATAGGCAACGACGAGAAACAGCCGGCATTGGATGCCGTGACGAAATCGCGAATTGCCGATGTGAGAAGCGTTTGCTGTTCAATGAGACCTTGCAATAGTTGCTCTAAAGTAGCCATGGAAACCTGTGGGTCAACAATGAAAAGGAAAGAATCCACTACCTCGTCGCCAATTGTTATAACATCAAGTTAAACACACATATATTTCAAAATGAAACAACACGTGTAAGTCACAGAGCAAGTTGACCAAGCAAAACATGTGAACACGGTAACATTCAAATTAGCATTGAGTCCAAGTCTAGCGGCCGCTGGCTGGCTGGCCGCTTAGGTGGCGTGGCTGCTGCATGGCTGGCAGGCAGCGCCTCATGTAGAGGACGCGCGTAACTGCGCGGCGGCGCTTTGAATGATCGGCGAGTCACAACTAAAGTCCCATCACATTTGAAGTCATACAACATTTTATTGTTTTAAATATTAACCGATATCTCCGTAAACTTGATATTCATTTTGATGTGCTTTTAGATGAATGAAAGCATATATATATGCATAATATTCATATTCTAGCTGCAACCAAAGAATAATTAAATTAATTTTAATGATTGTTATGAACATTTTCAAGTTTTTATAACTCATGTCAGTAATTAATAGTGTTGACTTACACATGTGCTACTATGTACTTAAGTGGCACAAACATAGCAGTAAAAGTTCAGTCTGTTGTAGCTTATGGATCTGGAAGATAGTTTGGATGTCACTGCAGGTATTGTATTTTTTGCTCTTAGGAACTCAATTCTGGTAAGGTGTGCTAATATGGTAATAGATGGAATTTCATGTGAAAGATGCCAAAGAAATTAAAACTTGGAGGCAATAGGGATATGTTTGCTCTTATTCAGTAAAATATTCCATATGAACTCTGCAGGGCACAGAAAATGTGAAGTTTGCATTCTGGAATGTTCAGAATGTTGTACAAATTTCTACTGTGAAAGCTACAGTGGAAGTTTTAATCTCTCAGGACATTTACGCAGCAATACAAAAACAGTGCTGAGATACTCATAAGCAAGTAGACGTACAGGTCACTGGCATTGTCCGCAAAGCTGACGTACAAATATCAGTTACGAAAATTACAGCACTTAATATTATTGTAAGTTACGATTTAACGATTAGTAACTTCCTGGCAGATGGAAACTGTGTGCCAGACAAGGACTGAAACCCAGAACTTTTGCCGTTAACTGGCAAATGCTCTTCCAACTGAGCTATGTAGACACAACTCATGACTCATCCTCTCAACTTTACTTCTGTTAGTACCTCTCTGTTAGAAGTAAAACTGTGAGGGCTGATGGCTGGTCATGAATTGTATCTAGGTAGCTCAGTCAGTAGATTATTTTCCTACAAAAGGCTTGTGTTAGAAATTCGAGTCCCTGGGTGGCACACAGTTTTAATCTGCTGTGAAGTTTGAGACCAACACACTCCACTTGTAGTGGAACTGACCTATTCTTCAGACTATCTCCTCAGTAGCACCAATCTCAGATCACCACGAAGCTAGAAGCAATCAGTGCACATACCAGTCCAGAGCCTACAGTTGCCCATCAGTAGTCACAGTTCAGTGGTGACATTATTTTGTTTTATTGCAGCACCACATTTACACAAAAAATGTCTCAGTTTGAACTTGGCACTGTCCTGAGGTAATTCATTAAAGGCGATTGCACTTAGGTAGTTCAGTTAAGTCAGTCCATAACACAAGTCACTGAGTCCAACAGTAGTGCAATCCAGTGATAATAGCAGTCCACACAGTTTAATCAGAACACAGGTCAGCCAGACTATTCATTAATTTATGTTACAGATATCACTCTGAAGTAATTCAACAATAGATTTCTTGAGTTTTACCATGGCCAGTGTGCATATTTTAGTGCACAGAACGTGTTTGACTGCAGCACAAGTCAAAGCCAGGAGTGCGTCCAACTCTGATCTTAGCCAGTATTACACTATCAAATTTCTTTGTCAAATATCTTTGTCAAAAATCTTTGTCAAAGATATTTGATGGTGTAATAGGAACTTTGTCAAATGTCGTCCAATATTTGATCAAATCTAGGGCCTCACTGTAGATTTGATCAAAGAAATCACTTGTCTTCTGTTCACTGCAATGTGACATGTTACCACATGGAGCGCTAGCATCGCTGCAGCGTTCTGTCGTCTGTAGTGTTTTTATAAACATTGCCGGTAAATGCAATTGCTGTATGCCGACAACTACAAAATTAATAGAGATGTATGAAACTGATGAGGTGGTTTACAATGTGAGGCACCCTGAATACAAAAATAGATTAAGAAGATTGGAGACCTGACCTTACGTATCCTAACCTAACCTAACATAACCCAACCCTCTCCTGCAGCAAGGAATCGGAGTGTTACAATGAGCCTGTCTTCTGAAGCTGTAGCAATTCTTAAGTGAATATTGTGCTTTGTGATACGAGGATACACGTCACTGAGCACATACAGAAATGTATGCTCATCTATTCTTAAGTAATTGATATACGACTTGACGTCTTCCACTGTAAGCTCACGCAACAAGTTTTGTTGAATGCTTTTATCGTGTCATCGTAAAACCCATGGCTTCACCCAGATTAGATTAATTTTTCGTTCCATAGACCTGCGCTGAGGAGATCCTCGTGGATGTGGAACATTTCAATTTTTTTTAAGCTGAAATAACAATACTAATAGTATGAATAAATACATCATTTGTTTCTATTAAAAATTTCGTCAATGGAGTAGGAGTTGACCACTAGTAAGTCTTTCAGGCTCCTTTTAAACTGATCTTTATTTGTAACTAAATTTTTTATGTTTGCTGGCAAATTATTGAAGATGAGTGTTCCTGAGTAGTGGACCCCTTTTTGAACTAAAGTAAGTGCTTTTAAGTCCTTGTGCAGATCATTTTTGTTCCTGGTATTGTATATATGAGCTGAGTTGTTTGTTGGAAAAATAGATATATTATTTAGAACAAATTTCATTAAGGAGTAAATATACTGAAAGGCAGTAGTTAGTATACCCAGTTCTTTGAAGAGATTTCTGCAGGACGTCCGTGAATTTACTCCACAAATAATACGTATTGCACGCTTTTGGACTCTGAAAACTTTTGTTTGACTTGAAGATTTACCCCAAAATATTATACCATATGACATTATGGAATGAGAGTAGGCAAAGTATGCAAGTATACTTGGAAGGAGAGACAGCATTGGTCGTATATTTTTGTTTAATATCACAAAATCGATTTTCGGTCACTTAGTGACCATCTTCAGTCTATGTGATCGCCGTAAGTTTATTGACACCAGTGCTTACTAATTTAAGTTATATATTACAGCACTGAAGATGGTCACTAAGTGACCGAAAATCGATTTTGCGATAATAAACAAAAATATACGACCAATGCTGTCTCTCCTTCCAAGTATACCCATTATCTGGTCGTAGTACACAGGACACTATGGAGTCGCCAATCAATAAAGTATGCAAGCTTTTTCATTTTTATGTTGCCTATGTCTGCTAACACTCGAATTGCAAATACAGATTTGTTAAGGTGTTTCTGCAGTTCTGTGGTGTACTCCTCCCAACTGAATTTATTATCAAGTTGTAATCCCAGGAATTTAAGACTGTCAACCTCATATGTATGGTTCCTTTTTTCCCCCACTTCTTTTCCGCATACAATGCAATTGCGGTACGTGCAACTGCTGCGGTTAATAACAAGTCGTTGTCAGCCATCTTGAACTTTGACGAAAAATTTGATGACAGTGTAATACCCCTTCTAGCACTACGTCAAAGATCTTTGTCAAATATATTTGACAGAATATTTAATCACATCTTTGATCAAATCTTTGACAAAGAAATTTGATAGTGTAATACCCGCCTTACTCATGAGTACTCAAACTGTGAATTGCCAATTATGGCTGAAATGTGATGTGAAAAGCTGTAAAAACAAATTGTTATTTTGAAAACTGCATAATGCTTTGAAAATCACTTATGTTGGAATTTACTGTTTTTGATGAACTACAATAACTAATTTGATTCTGGCTTACAGAAAATGTTGCTGGTCAGAAATTAGAAAAATACAGCGGCAACTGTCATCCTTAATGACGTGTGAATCCTTGTTTACAAGTATGAGTACCATATTGCAAATTACAGCAAATTAAATGAAATTATTAATTAGTGAGTTAATCAGTTAATGCTGTCTATCATATTCTATAGAAAAATTAAGGTAACAAGAGTATGTAGTCATAGCTTGGAATCTAACAGTGATTCAGTCAAAATCTATGGTGGAAAATGGGGCTGCTTATATACTTCAACTTTAATGATCTCTTCAATTATTTTGTTTCTGGTAATGTAAAGAACTTTCACGTAAATTTGGAATGTTTAGCTTTCTCTTGGTGTGGACATTATAAAGAATTATGCTGAATGAAAGTTTCACTCTGCAGTGGAGTGTGAAAACATCCCCCAGGCTGTGGCTAATCCTTGTATCTGCAATATCCTTCCTTCGGAATGAGTGCTAGTCCTACAAGTTTTGTGGGAGAGCTTCTGTGAAGTCTGGAAGGTAGGAGACAAGGTACTGGCAGAAGTAAGGCTGTGAGGACCGGATCAGAGTCATGCTTGGGTAGTTCAGGTGGTGGAGCACTTGCTCCCAAAAGGTAAAGGTCCCAATTTCAAGTCTCGGTCCAGCACACAGTTTTAATCTGCCAGAAAGTTTCAGGAATTATGCTGATTAGCTCTCAGGAGTTTTTCATATATTATACTATTGTGTTAACTTTAACTAACTAGCCAAATTAATGGTATCAGTGGAATCAGTATAGGGAGAAGAATAAGGTAAACAATACTGTAAATGATTATGAGAGGGAAAACCTTACACTTTTGGAATATCAATATATGTATGCCACATTATCTATATAACAGTATTGGAAAACTAGAAGAAAATTAGAAAAGAGCAAAAAAAAGTTATTAGCAGAGGTCAAAAACATTAAGAGATATGAGAAACCACCACACATGGAAATTATTATAATATTGTAAATGACAACAGTCAAAATGAGATAAATCTGAGTTTGAATTTATTACTGGACACAGCTGCAACAAGCTATAAACAAAATGCGAGTATAAATGAGTAAAGTGGCATCAAACATGTTTATTCAAGGACTTCCAGAGACTATAATTATGAGAATGCAGACAGTGGATGATGATCTGTTAATATCATCATGGAGGTTGGTAGATGAGCATTTAGAGCAGCTGGTTTGCCACAGTGAAGAAAGGTAGTGATTCAAGTGAAGTTTTCATATTGCAAAGTGTGAGGGAGTGGGTAATACAAGGATATCAGAGCCAGAGGGAAGCTGCACCAAATGCAAACATTATAATTGGGCTATGGATGAACATCAACAAGGCAACGATAATGAAATGTAGTTAAATTAAACCATACCATGCTGATGAAATTAGAGTAGGAACTGAGACACTAAAAATAATCAATCAGGCTTGCTATATAGGCAGCAAAACAACTAATGATGGTCAAAATAGAGAGGATGTAAAATGCAGACTGGCAATAGTGAGAAAAACATTCTGGAAAAGAGAAATTTGTTAACAGCAAATATAAATTTAAGTGTTACGGGGATTTTTCTGAAGATATTTTCTGGAGTGTAGCACTACATAGAAGTGAAACATGCATGATAAACAGTTCGGACAAGAAGACAATACAAGTATTTGAAATGCGGTGCTACAGATGAATGCTGTAGATTGGCCGGCTAGATCAGATAGTCAATGAGGTGGTACTGAATTGAATTGGAGGGAAGACAGAATTCATGTCACAACTTGACTAAAAAAATGGACTTGATTGATTGGAGACATCTTGAGGGATCAAGGAATCGTCAATTTGGTAACATAATGAAGAGTGAGGATAAATGTTTTAGAGGGAGACCAAGGATTGACGGCAGTAAGCAGGTTCAGCTGGACATAGATTGCAGTTGTTATATACAGATGATGAGACTAGGATAGATCAGCTTGGACTAAAAAATGGGATTGATTAATTGGACACATCTTGAGGCATCAAGGGTCATCAAGTTGGTAATAGAAGGAAGTGTAGGGATAAAAGTTTTAGAGGGAGACCAAGTACTGACTGCAGTAAGCTGGTTCAGTTGGATATAGGTTGCAGTTGTTGTGCAGAGGTGACGAGACTAGGATAGACCAGCTTGGATAGCTATATCAAACCAGTCTTCAGACTGAAGACCACAACAGATTACCACAGAGCATTCATGTGTTTAAAATGAGGTCAATAGTTGGTCTTTGAGGTCTAAAGCCATGTTGTTTCTCCACAAGTATAGATTATTTAGTCTTGACTGATACACTCATAGATTTCTCATCAGTGGGATAATGAGATTTACACATCTGTAGTTGGTACACTTCTTTCTGTCACCCTTTTTAAATACTGAAATGATGATGAGTCACTACTTCCTGTCATTAGGTATCACATTTTACATATTCACCACAAGAAGTGTGACACTTAACATCTAGGAAGTGAACCTCCTACTACAGAAAACTAGTTGCTGTACAAGGTAGCTTGCCTTGCACACTAGCAACAAATGTGATCACAGGGCAATACATCTAAAACAATTAATGTGGGGAATGCAACAATAAACAATAAGTAGCATTTATTAAAATAGTTTATGCATAATTAAATACTCAGCTTTGAGTGATGAATTGTGTGTGGTACTGTAGACAAAATGTTACAAGCTCATCTAACCTAACACACTGAAAGACAATAATCTAGCTAGAGATGTTCAGTCTGGACTACTGTATTTAACTTTATAAGACTGGCTTTGATTTGAATATCACTTAGGCACTTGTCAGTTACTGTTCAGTGATCACTCGTTTGTAGCAGCTAGTAATAATGGCTGCAACTGATGGTTTGTGTCAGCTGGCAATATCTGTAGGCAAATGTTGGTGGCAATTAACTGTGACAGGGACTGCTACTGTGCACACTGATGAACCACAACCGCCAACCTGACTGAATGTGTCTGTGCATCACACTTATCTACAATGACTGGAATAATCTTGCATCTGCAATCCTGGTGATGAAAGCAGAAATGGTAGGGTGGAACTTAAGTCAGTTGCCAAAAATGTGTTTGATGCAATAATAATAAACAAATAGAAATAAAAATTTAGTACCAAAACAAAAATACATTTAGAGTTCAACTAAACTATAAAAGATGCTCAAAGTGATTCCCATGCTGCCCTAAGCCAACACTGCATCTTGCCATCATCATTGATTTACATTTTGTAACAAATCTTCTGGGCCTGTAGACTTTCAGATTTTGACTGGATTCATTCCTTCAAATGCTCACAATTAGGAATCTCGGCAGAATAACTCATTTTTTGGTATACCCCAAACTGAATACTCTTGGGTGTAATTTTTGGGGATCACGGAGTACTTGGGACCTGTCAGTCATCTTATCAACACTGGAAAGTTAAAATGATTTCAGGTCTTCTGATCTTACGAAACTGTATAATAGTTTTCTAATCCTGTGTTGTGATTTTTTCTGGTATCCTGAACTTTCTAGTATATATTTCTGTTGCTAAACTACAACCAAATGTTCGACTTGTAATTTTTTTTCTATATCTGAACTGATAGCTTTTCCTGTACTCCACTTGGGTCACTTTCTGCTTTTGCTTGATAAAGCTCTCATCTTTCATAGTTCTTAAACCTGATAGATTTAACATATCATATTTCCTTCAGGCTGTTTATTTAGGTTTTCATATCCGAGTTTGACATCCACAGTCTACATCTGCTGATCTGCTACGCGTGATGCATGGCTGGAAAATGTAGGTATCTGATGTTAGTACCACCGAAGTAAATTAATACTCCCATCGGGTTGTTATTAACACATAATACTGCATCAGACACAATTGTCTAAGCATTCCAACCAGATGAAAAGATTTAATAAACAGTTTAACTGTTCAGGGAAAGTTTCCTGAATTTTTGAAACTCACTGTGATACAACAAGTGAGAGCAACCACTGACATAAATAATAACAGGCCAATTTAATTGATTTCAGTGCTTGACAAGTTATTTTGAAACTGTAATGCTAGACCAAATGGACTCTTTCTTCAATAAGTACAGCATACTAAACAACTCACAGCACAGGTTCCAAACAGGACAATCTGTTAAACAGACTGTATTAAAGTATCAAAGTTATTGGCACTTTTCCAGATTTGTCTAAGGCCTTTGACTCTGTGAATCATGGAGTACTTTTACCCAAATTAGAAACTTATGGTATATGAAGAGTTGTTGTTGTTGTAGTTGTCTTCAGTCCTGAGACTGGTTTGACACTTACGAAACTAAGTTCACACCTTTGAGCTCGAAGTCAGGTTGATAAATAAACTATGTTATAAGAATGAAGGTAAGTTCCTAACAAAGAAATAAACTTACAAGACCCGCAGCTCTGGAGTCTCGCAGAGAAGTGTTCTAGTGCCATTTTTGTTTCTTCTGTATATTGATGACATAACACAGTATCAAAACTCAAAGCTAAAGAACTATGCTGATGATACATCATTTATTCACTGGGCTCCACTGAAGAGTTAGCATCACAACACTATAAAGTGAACTTTGATCTGCTCTTGCAATGTCTAATCATGGATAAACTTACTTTCAATAAAGAGAGACTGTTAGATGTAATGTGCTGCTTGTACACTTTCATTATATTGATGGCATGATATAAATGCTGTAAATGTTTAAAAAATGATGATGTCCAAGTCTGTAAAGTTATTATGGACAAATAAAGATTATTATTATTAAATGAACATTAAGTAATTGGAAAAATGAGTTTTCTCTTTTTTCCTTCAAGTAGATTCTGAAACTACTATGTGGTACATGGAAGAGGGTACTTCCCATTGTACTACATGTTATGGTTTCTTTCATCCATTCACAAAAGTTGAGGAAAGAACAAATGCTTGTCTATGTAACTTACTTGGGTTTGAAGTGTAGAGGGCTGTAGTCTATTCCTACATTTTACATTAATTCCAACTCTGTACGTAGGTTTTCACAGGAGAGTTAATTTCTTTCTGTTTGCAAGTCCAGATTTTTCAGCTCTTCTGTGATCAAATAGGCTAAAACTATGAGCATTCATGCTGTACTCTCAACACATTCAAGGTCAGTCCTATTTGGTGTGGGTCACACATACTTCAGCAATTTTCTACGATGGGTGGAACGGGCATTTTGCAAGCAATCTCCTTTGTACGATGATAGCATTTTCCCAGAGTGCTACCAACAAACAGAAGTCTGATACCTTCTTTACCTACAAATGAGCATGTGTGATCACTGATATTGTCACATCATAACCAAAGTCCATATCCAAAAAGAGGGCCTTCAATGAAACAAAAATTTAGCACTGAAAACTCATTTGTTATGAGCACCAACATACAACAGAACTGAACTCCTTGAAAGGAGACATCCTAGACAATCACTGGCTAATTGGTGGATGATCTCCAGTATTCCCACTTGGTCTGTCTTTTTTGCACTTCATATGTGGAAGAATTTGAAAATTGGTGCTGAACAACTAACACCTCCAACATTGTTCCTCGGTCAGACCAGATATTACTTGCATTTCAATAGTAGTTTCCTCCTCCACATTGTCTGTAGTAGTTGTTGTGCATGATTCTTTGCCAATGGCACTAAGGTGGCTTCTGTGGTTGAGTTATGGCTGCTTGCAAAATTAGTGATCCAAAGTTCTCATTGTTTGCCTACAATATTTATGATCATTGCCAGCATGTTGATTTCTTTTGTGAGCCTTAGTAGCTTTTTGCAGTCCACAAAAGCTTCACAGTTTAAATGAGCATCTTTATTGCCTTTAATAGCAAACAACTGCCCAGAGCAGTCTTTGTTATGTGTGCTTGTTGGAATAGCTTCATGAGTTTGGGGCTCTGATCTTCCATACTCTATGACTGCTTGTGGTACCTGCAAGAAGTTCCAACTGAGAATAACATTACGACTACATTCTGCTAAAATGCACATTCAAATATCTGCGTCTTGTCATTGATAGTTATTCTTGCAATACATGTTCCTGCCAGCTGGCCGTATTTTCCATTTGTGACTTTCAGCGTAATCGCTTTTGTAACATGGAAACAGACTTCTATAAATGACAAAGACAAGAATTTGACATGACAGAAAAGGAAGCCCCTAAATCGGCACCCGAAAAGATGGGCCATTGAAGATGGTGTCAATGAGATTTCCTGACATCTTGGTGGCTCCACCTCCATAAACAGTTTCTCATTTAGCTTTCCTGAATTTGGCAGCTACGCTAGTGCCCAGTACCTCTTTAAGGCAGTGGAGAACTGTTCAAAATGTTGAGAAGTAACCTCATCCAGGGTACAGCAATGAGCTTCATCCCTCAGACCAGCTGTAATCATCGGCAGTTGACTGGTGCAAAGAGAACTGTTATTATGACTGACGTCTTTGTGGCATATCAGTCGTCGAACACACACCTTCTTTCTCTTCAATGTATCCATGGCATTCCTAGTGAAAACATGTAAATGTGTTGCTTCCATTGTTCAATGTCTGTCCTGTGAGCCATTATATCACATTGATTGGATGGTGAGTTGCCCTTTGATGTAGCGACTTTTAGTCCCAGTTGGCCAAGTCCATTCTTCATGGTGACTTCGCCTGATGGTGGAGATTCGTCCTAAATATCATTACACCTCTTCACTAACATTCTCTATTACTTCCTGACCAGGCGCGGTTCGTAATTAAAGGCTCTGAGGCGGAGCCGCCTCAAAATATATGTTAAAGTAAATTTCGCAAGAAATATTACATAATTTAAATTATCAGGACGAATTTCGCATATTTCCCATTCCGATTAAAATAACGGCGGTCAACGTTTTTGGAACTGTTTGTATCGATAGATGTTTTCCGAACGGTTAGTAGTGTTTAGGCTGCGCCTTGGAACGTCCGTAAAAAGCTGCATGTAGTAGCGGTTTGGGGGCGTGGCTTCTAGTACTGCTCTTTATGGGCGACCCGAAGGCTCAGATCTTGCAGCCTAAGGGTGTCATACCAACCACCACACATTTTTCAGTTTCCACTATCTATGTAATAAAGGAATGTAGAGTGGCCGAAACTTCGCTATCCAATCTCTGTCTCTGCACATCTCTACTACGCTTCGATGCGTCATTAATCGACGTTTAGTATTATTGTTTTGATAATGTTTTACATAGTTGTTTTGTTTCAGCCATTGGCTATTTTATCCACATTTAGAATAAGTTTGCAAATATCCCGCCAGAGTGCACTACACTACAGTAACATACCATACTGCCATCTAGCGAGAGTTTCCTAAGTGGTTAGAGGACAAAGCGCGCGAAATTTGTCCCGTTACTTTACTTTCCTTGCTTGCTGATGCTGACTGCTTTTGTTGATACCGTGTAATATTAGCAAGTTTCTTTTTCGGAGTATATTTTGCAAGATTTTAGTGAGTTTTACTTGCTGGTGAATATCTACGACATACCGCGAGTGTGAAACAAGCGCAATATGAATTCAGTGTGCAATTTAATAGGTAAAAACTTGGAACACGGCCATAGAATGAAAGCGAAAGAACTTTGTGCATCCAGACCCGCATTAAAGATCTCTCCGAAACGCGTCTTTCCATATAATTTGCTGAAAAAAGTGTCAGAAAATGTAATGATGACGTATAAAAACGCTTACCAAAGATTTTAACTCGAAGTTAGCTTCTAATGATATTTAATACCTGATTATAGAAGATACAATACGTAAAATTATGGGTAGAGAGTGATCTGCCCACCCCTTCCACCTGAATTCTTAGTTGTTTATGTCAGACTAATCTGTAGCATAACCCGAGGTCTATGTTGGCTCCATTTATCATGAGATTACAAAATTATTTCGTCATTAATTGTGAAACTAACGTTAGTTAACGCCCTCTTGGCCACGCCATATCTTACTCTTGGTTATGGCGCTTATTACAGCCATAACGCTGATAGAAAACATTTGAGTTGACTTCGGTAGCGAATGATGCCGTCATAAAACTCTATCTCTATCAGGGCCAAGGACGTCAATAAGAGGGGGAGGGGGACAGTGGTCATAGTGACACTTCATTTGGTTCACATATACGAAAATGCGCCTTTAACCGAACGGTCGAGACTTTTATTGGGCCCTACCTAAAATGATAACTAATACCGGTATGACCTGAAAATATCAATGACATAAAAATTAAATAAATATATGTAATGTAAGTTAGCAAATGAATTAGAATAATGAAAAACTTTATAGGCAGTTCGAACTAAAGATATAAGAAGGATAATTAATTTAAAATCGCTATTTTTGTCTTTAAGAAATCCCATTCAATGAAGAGGTACGAAAATTGCTGAATATCCATCTTAGAACTACTGTCCAATATGAAAGTCAACATGCGGGTGTTCTCAAGAGAGAGGGAATATCTCTTGAAGGACAACCAGTGCTTCTAGTTAAAATCGTTTAACAGTTGTTGCAACGTTTAACAGTTGTTGCAACAAATTCAGCGAGCACTTTCATATTTCCACTTTCGAAAACGAGTCTACAAAGTCGACCCTTGAAATTCGATTGCGTTTGGTAAAATAACACCACAAAATATCGATATTTTTTGTTTAATACCCAGCTGGTAAAGTTAATAACAGTGAGCGACATGGCAATGACAATAAACACATGAGCCATACATTTATTTTCAGTGTTTACGAATCTCTAAAGTTAAGATGTGTAAAAAATCTCTAAAGTCATACCACTATACAAAAATGGTGACTCACAGAAAATTACTGACCTATATCGCTCCTCATCGCTTTTTCTAAAATATTTGAGGCCATAATGAAAACCAGGGTCACAAGATATGTAGAAAAACATAAACTAACAAATAACAGTCAACATGGTTTTTGAGCAGCCATCCTGGACTACACAACAGAAACAGTACGAAATTTGGAGTTAAATAAACATGGTTTTGAAATTAAATTACGATGAAATACTACTAGGAGAACTTGAAGCAATAGGCATAGGGGTACTGTCAAAAAATGGTTTGAATCCTACCTGTAAGACGGCCGCGGTGGCCAAGCGGTTCTAGGCGCTTCACTCCGGAACCACACGACTGCTACGATTGCAGGTTCGAATCCTGCCTCGGGTATGGATGTGTGCTGTGTCCTTAGGTTAGTTAGGTTTACGTAGTTCTAAGTCTAGGGGACTGATGACCTCAAATGTTAAGTCCCATAGTGCTTAGAGCCATTTGAACCGACCTGCAAAACAGGTCACAAGTCTTCTCGCAATTTTCATAATTTTAGACTCATATCAGAGTCAAAACAAACTGAAATAGGTGTTCCACAGGCCAGGATCCTGGGTCCATTGATGTTTCTAATTTATATCAACGATATACAGGTTCCAGACAGCTCAACCAAAATAGTATTATTTGCAGATAATACAAGTGTCATAACTAGCAATATAAAACAATCATTGCGTACTACAGGAGAAAAAGTGCTCTCATACTTACAGTCATGGTTTTATTCAAAAAGCTGACTTTAAATTCTAAAAAAGCTAACTTTATACCGTATGGAAGTGAGTGTCAAGAGGAAAATACGTGCATGATGCTGGAAAGGTGTGTATTACAAAGTTTCTGGGAGTGCAGATTGACCAACATTTAAACTGGAACGAACTTATTGTGTATCTTACTCAGAAACTCAGTTCAGCATGTTCTGCCTTAAGAATAATAGCCCAGGTATGTAGTCCAGAATTTACTGGAGCTCTGAACATTGGTTATTTTCAGTCAGTTGCAAGCTATGGCATACGATTTTGGGACAAAACCAAGTCAAAATTGAAAGAATTTTTTATTATACAAAAAAGAGCTATTCACATCAGGACTGAGAGCGTATCACAAAAACACTTTAGACCCTTATTTAAACAGTTAAAGATACTAACAATACTATCTATATATATATTTAAAAATGACTCGAAATAGTCAGTAAAAATAACTGTAATCTTCAAATCAACTCCAGCTACAGTCAGCTCCACAAGAAAGTGTACGCCATAATATTAATGTGACATCTGCAGCCACATCTGTGGTAGGTCTCGAATCTGTACTCAATGCGCTTTTGCGCAGTGTATAAATAAACAGTGTGAGATCTGAATGGTTTATTTTGTCGGTTGCAGTTTTGGGTCTTCACACTTATTTACAGCCTATTTAAACGCTGAAAAAATGTGGCAATATTTATAAAAAAAAATGCCACCTGAGGTCTGTTAAGAAGCTATTTCGTTCGAACGAGGCAAACTGAGGGTTCCAAGAAGATTATGGTTCGAAACATCACAGCCGTCTTTGTACAGCGTGGAAACAAGACAATGGGGTGTCCATAATGGATAGCCCTGCAATGTCTCTGGATGCAAACCCGATCGCAATAGTTTGGTCGTGTATTAAGATGAAGTTTAAAGGAAAGCCAATATATACTTTGAAGTATATATGGTACTGCAGATGTTTTTCAAGGGATAGGAAAATAGCGGAACAGGAAGGTAAGACTAAAGCCCTTCAGGTTTAACTGGATAGTGCTAGGGAGGAACTGATGAGGTTAAGGGGGGAGGAGGGTGAAGACAGGCGTGAAGTGGTAGCAAGGAACAGGGGCCAGAACAGTATC
This sequence comes from Schistocerca piceifrons, assembly GCF_021461385.2. Taxonomy (NCBI): domain Eukaryota; kingdom Metazoa; phylum Arthropoda; class Insecta; order Orthoptera; family Acrididae; genus Schistocerca; species Schistocerca piceifrons. The sequence goes on along the minus strand of NC_060140.1, from coordinate 959,359,322 downwards.
TGACAGTTTCATCATAGGCACAAACAACAGATTTGCTTTGCTATCTCAGTCAGCTAAGGAAGAGGCTCAAGTAGATGTACGTGTAGTCAGCAATCAACAGATTTTCACTAGGAAACCAATTGTTGCAAAAAAAGTAGAAAGTTATACTGTTAGGTAGTAACCATGTAAGAGGTGTGGGCCAGATCTTGCAGGAAAAATTAGGTGACAGGTATCAGGTCACAAGTATTTTCAAGCCCAGTGCATGTCTTAGCCAAGTGATAGAGGATGTAGAATCATTGTCAAGGGTTTTACAAAGCAGGATCATGTTGTGGTAGTGGGTGGAGTGGGAAACAGTATTGATAGGGATGAGGGCTACAATATTGAGTGTGACCTCGTAAAAATAGCATATGCAACGATCCACACAAATGTTGGCTTGGTTTCTGCTTTCATGTGGTATGACTGGCCTCAATTGAAAGTTCTGTCAGGAGGGTCAATATGGAGCTACATCAGCTGCTTAAGGCAGTTACGTTGTCAGGTATAGGTTTTGGTTTCTGTTGATGGTATTGGTAGGTGGGACTTCACAAGACATGGCCTGCATCTCAATAGGAAAGAGAAGGGTAAACTGCCTGGAATGATAGCAAAATCTTTAAGGGGGCACTAAAACTCATGGGAGCACTTTTTTACGCTAAGATCAGTGTCCAATCATCCTACATTGTTGAAATTAAGCTTAATGAGAAATTCACACTAGCAGATAGTAGATATGTGAAAATATTTCAAGATTCTGATAACAGTACAGTGAGAAATAATGTTAGACTGTCACAAGATTCACATAAAAGCACAGTGAAAAATAATGTTAATATTGCATCAGAATATCAAGGGCTTAAAAACAAAGTAGATGAGATTTTTGTTTGTTTAGAAGATTTAGAAACTGAGGGTGGAATAGATGTACTGTGCCTGTCTCAACATAATATAGTCACAGGTATGGAAATGGTAAATATAAGTGGATATAAGCTTTCAGCACATGTAAGTAGAGAGACTATGGAGAGAGGAGGAGTTGCCGTATATGTTAAAATCAGTCTTAGTGTGAAAAATTTGGAAACTAAAAATTTTTGTGTAGAGCAACGTATAGTAACATGTCCATGTGAGCTTAAACTAAATAATGGCACTTTTATAATTGTAGCCATATATAGGTCCCCATTGGGAAATTCTCAACTCCTTTTGAAAAATGGGGATTCTATGTTGTGCTATCTGTCAGACAGAGGAAAGCAAACCATTGTTTGTGGGGATTTCGGTGTAGATTTTCTGAAAGAATCCGGTACAAAGCTTGACCTTGAAGTATTACTTGGCTCTTTCAATTTGACATCAGTTTTTGATTTTCCTACTTGGGTGGTACAGGAAGGTAGCTCACTGACAGATAATGTTTTCACAGACCAAGATAAATTTAATCAAATAAAAACTTTTCCTGTTAAGAGTGGCCTGTCTGATCATGATGCACAGCTAGTTTCAGTATGTGATATAGCTCCATAGAGTAATGCAAAACAGTCCTTCAAAATAGTGCACTTAATTAACGATTTAACAATTCAAAATTTTAGGGAAAGCTTTCAACAGTTCGACTGGGATAAGGTGTACAGGGAGCTAGGAGGAGTAATGATCCTGAAACAGTGAAACATTATAGAGATACTGCACTGTATTAAGAAATGTTATTAAAAAGACCAGACGTATGTGCACTATGTCTGAGATTAGCACATCTGATAATAAAATTAAAACCATTTGGAATATTGTGAAAAGGAAAACAGGACAACTGAGAGCAGAGGAACACTGTATTTCTATCAAAGACAATGAAAAGTTTGTTAACAGGAAGTCAGAAGTGGAGAACATTTTTAATAATCATTTTTTAAGGGTTGTTGAGAAAATAGGATCCAGCTATTCATTAGAAAATGCAAGGCAGTATATGGAAGAGGCAGTACCTACGCAATTTGATAAATTTGAAATTCAACCCACCTCTTCTACTGAAATTAGGAAAATAATAAATTCACTCACATGGAATTGATGGAATTTTCATCAAAGAACTAAAAGCTGGTTCCCAACAAATAAGTAGGATTCTCAGCCACATTTGCGGTAGCTCACTGAAACAGGGCACATTTCCAGACAGACTGAAATATACTATTGTTAAACCATTGCATAAGAAAGGGGATAGATCTGACGCTAACAACTACTGCCCAATCTTATTTCTCACAGCTATATCCAAAATTCTTGAAAAAGTAATGTATTCAAGAGCAGCATCACATATTTGTAAAAATGAAGTATTAACTAAATGCCAATTTGAGTTTTAGAAAGGCTTTTCAACAAAAAATGCTATATATGCCTTCAGTGATCAAATATTAAATGCATTGAATAACCAAATATCCCTCATTGGGATATTTTGTGATCTCTCAAAGGCTTTTGATTGTGTGAATCATGAAATTCTTCTAGATAAGCTTAAGTATTGGGGTATGAGTTGGAGAGTGCACAAATAGTTTAATTCATACTTAACTGGAAGAATGCAGAAGGTTGAAATTAACAGTACAGATAATCTGCAAAAACCAGCAGAGTCCTCTAACTGGGGAGGTATCAAGAGTGGTGTCCCACAGGGTTCAGTCTTGGGTCCCTTGTTGTTCTTAATATAAATTTACGACTTGCCACTCTATATTCATGAAGATGCAAAGCTAGGTCTTTTTGCTGATGATACAAGAATAGTAATCACACTCGACAAGCAAGAATCAGCCAAGGAAATTGCAAATAATGTCTTTTGGAAAATTATTAAGTGGTTCTCTGCAAATGGACTCTCACTAAATTTTGATAAAACACAGCTTATACAATTCTGCAATAGCATGAACATTCTTCCATTACAACCTACACACCATACGGCGCAGAGTCATACTCTTATACACGTAATCGCAACGAAACAGACTGACAAAGTAAGAGATGTTGGTCAAACATCGGCCCCTGGCCTCTCAGCACATGATGTAGTATTCCTGGCCTACTCTGTGCAGCCCCCAAGGATCAAATCGCGTTACATAACTTGTAGGAACATGAAACGTATTGACCTTGACGCTCTAACAGCCGATTGCTCAGAAATCTCATGGCATCAAATAATCAGAGAACCTACAATCGATGGCAACATTAATTAACTTGGTGATAAACTCACTGCCCTTTATGACAAACATGCACCTGTGCGCACAATCCGTGTAAGAAAATCTCCTGCTCCATGGCTGACAGCTGAATTACATTAAATGATGACTAATAGGGATGCTGCCCATAGGCGTTTCAAGGCAGATCCGAAACCCGAGCGTTTCGAAGAATATAGAAAGCTACGGAACAGAGTGAAACAATGCATTCGCAATACTAAAATCAGGCACGCTCGCTCCCTTGTATGCAGCGATCTGACGCCCACGACTCTATGGCAGAATCTCCGTAGCTTGGGGGTCAGAAAGGCAAAATCGGAAACTACTTTTCATGTGTCAGCTAACGAATTAAATGAATTCTTCTCTGCACCTCTGAATACCCGCACGGCTGATAATTACCGCCCACAAGAATCCCCAAACAGGACAGCTAACAACGATACCTTCCATCTAAAACATGTAACAAATACGGCAAGAAGCAATAATGAGAATCTCTTCTGATGCAATAGGCAACGACAGTATCAGTATAACCATGATTAAGAATGTTGCCGATATCTTAGTACCTGTCTTAACTGATACACTTAATTTTTCCCTCGTGAACGGAATATACCCCACTGCATGGAAAAGAAGCATAATTCGACCCATCCCTAAGATCGAAAACCCGCAACTGCCTAGTGATTACCGACCAGTTAGCATACTGCCTGCTATTTCCAAAGCACTTGAATATATTGTCCATGACCAAATCACTGAACACCTGCATGAATTCAGCCTATATGACAAATTTCAATCCAGTTTCCGTAAACATTACAGCAAAAACACTGCTCTAATTAAAGTAACTGATGACCTGAAATATGCCATCGACAATCGAAAGGCAACAATATTGACGCTACTGGACTTCAGCAAAGCTTTTGACACCGTTAACTTTGACATATTGCTCAGAAAAATGCAACAGCTTAATTTCTCAGATAGTGCAATGAGATGGTTTGAAAGCTACTTAAAAGTATTTTGCCTGATGGACTCATTTCTATGTTTGGAAATATTAGTGCCTTGAGTTTATTGTGGTCGGAGATTTAATGTTTTTCTCTTTTCTTCAATTGTGAAGAAGATACAGATATTTATGAGTAGCTCATTGCTTGTTGCATTAGGTGGAGTTGTTTGTGTATACTGAAACTGATTGTGAAAGTTTTCATGAATTTTCGGGATTTCTGTGTTAGTGTTCGGTAATTATTGGATTGTTATGGGTAGGTATCATGGGTATTGATATACCATCGTTGGTTAGAATACATTTCTAATATTAGTCATGTGAGCACGATTTGGTTCGTTATAATGAGAACTTTGATTTAGATAGAGTAAGTAAAAGTGTGATATGTATGGCTTTGTTGGAGCTGTGTAGGTCTAGTGAAAATTGTGTTGAGTTTTTAGGTCTGTATGGGTTACTGATATTGAGGTCTTCATTTAGGATATATAGGTCACGTGAAATTTACAACAGCACTAGTTTTCATTTTTGTAATTTTTTTGTGTTAAATTTTGAGGATTTCACGTTCTTGATTATTTATATGACACCACATTAGTAAATGTATATATTGTGAAGGTGCTGTGAGAATGTCTAATGCCTTGAAGATGTACCTACTCTACCATCACTATCTCCAGCCACCAACTTACAATGTGATGTAATATGTGATCAGATTAGATGAATATGTGCTTCAGCTTTTGACAACTTGATATTTATTCAAATGCAGGAGTTTTTACTCATAGGTACTTCATTTGAGGTTGATTTGTATCTCATTGGCGACAGAGTGGTGTGCTCTACATGCAAAATTCATGTTATTAATCAGTACATACTTAGTTCTTTTCTAATTTGACATGCAGTGATGATTTTCTACTTATGTTTATTCTTTTCATTACTGCTAGGTTCTATCAAAAAGCATCCACTAATTCATTCAGTATATCTTTGATTTATTTTCAGAAACACATTGTAAATCCAGTACCACACCATAACTACAGGATTGTACAACCAAACGTGACCTGCCACCACACTATATTTTCTGAGATGGCTACTAAGGATAGGGCATGGCGAATACCCAAGATCATTATTTTATATTTTATTTTACCATCTGTGCCAAATTAACGTGTCTGGTAATATATTAATGTTATGCCACTGTCAATAGTAGTATCATAGATCCACTTTAAGAAAGTGAAATAGTTTACATTCCACTGTGAAAACCCACTGTCATAAAATGTTTATTGAAGTGGATAACACTTGTATCTCTTGTGCTGGAGTTACTTTTTAGTATGACATGTTAAAAACAAATGCAGTAAAATAAATTTGTTTATTGCAAAAGGAGTTATGTCTCTTACATATGTTATATCATCTCATTTTATATGTGTGTTGTTCACAATCCCTGCACCCATTCACCACCCGGAGAAAGTAGTTACAGAATCGTTGCATAATGTTAAATAGTGTGTGTGTGTGTGTGTGTGTGGTTGGCTCTGAATAGAATGTTGAATGTTTTGTTATAATATATTCAATTACTCAAAATTTATTTGCTTACTGTGAACTGTTAGACATCAGCAGTATTAGGTATAAATGTGATACCTATTAGTGACAAATGAATACTTCTGCTCAACTACAACTTGTACCTACATTTCTCCCGTGTTGTGAGGAAATATCCCATGAAGTTCTGGGTTTGCAGTCAGATGTTACTGAGCCAGTCTTTTGACTGCATGACTTCTTACAATCTGAATTTGAATGGGATGAATAAATACTGAATATTCATCTGTCCTAGAAACCTCATCAAAAATTCACGGTGTATATGTTTAGAATAAGGTATATTGAGCCAATTCTAACACATTCAGCCAATGATACACAGCTTCTTATTTATCATGTGTTCAGTTCTTTGATTCTTTCCACCCATCACCTCTCTTCTGCTTGTAACTTCGGATTGATCAGTCTGTGAGAGTACATATGGGCTACGAAAATGAACGCTCGTATTTACAACAGTTTCTTGTAGGTATGTTCAGTTGGGTTTGACCTGTTGGATATGACATGATCTTTCAAAATCAGAACAAGTAGAAATAGGAACAGTTATGACTAGTGCTTGGTTTGTAAAAAAGTATAAGTACCAGTACTGTGACCTACCAGGAACTGGTTTTTTTAAATTAAGGCATTAAAACATTGTTTTTATGGTTTTATATTAGAGGTATCAGTATGGTATACCATCACAAATAACAACAAAACCAGTTGACACCAATAACAGTACCTGGATTACTTCATCATCTCACAGCAATAAAAAAGGAAGATTAATGATTGACAATATTATAAAAAGGATAGTTGCTACTCACCATATAGTGGAGATGCTGATTCACAGTTAGGCACAACAAAAAGATTGTCAAACAAAGGTATCAGCCAAACAGCCATTCATCACAGTTAGACAACATATATTCAGTATCTCTGCTATATGGTGAGTAGGAACTACCCTTTTCATAACATTGTCATTATTACATAATGGATTTTCCATTGTGTCATGTTTAGTTAGTAGCATCTTTGGAAAGAACACACACCAAGTTTCAGCAATATTTGTCTATTTGCAATATCATCGAATCGGTGATGGATGGCAGAGACTGCTAGTGTTGTGGGCATCTCAAATGAATGGGTGCATAATATTTTGCACAAACATTTGGACATGAGAAAGCTATCCACAAGATGGGTTCTGTGATTGCTCACGCTTGACCAAAAACAGAATTGTGTGAAGTGTTGCAAGGATGGTTTGCAGCTGTTCAGGATGGCTCCAGAAGACTTTAAGCATCGTTTCGTCACTGTGGATAAAACATGGATACATTGCTATACTCCTGAGACCAAACAACAATAGAAACAATCGGTTACCAAGGGAGAATCTGCACTCAAAATAGGCAAAGACCATTCCCTCGTCCGGAAAGGTCATAACGACTGTCTTTTGGGAATCGCAGGGCATAATCCTCATTGACTATCTGGAAAAGGGTAAAACTATTAGAGGTGAATATTATTCATTGTTATTGGACCGTTTGAAAACCGAGCTGCAAGAAAAACGCCGGCGATTGGACCGTAAAAAAGTCCTTTTCCATCACGACAATGCACTTGGCTCCTTCGGACTACTATTTGTTCCACAATTTGAAGAAATGGCTGGCAGGACGAAGATTTTATTCAAATGAGGAGGTGATTGCAGCAACTAATAACTATTTTGCAGACTTGGACAATTCCTTTTATTCGGAAGGGATCAACAAATTAGAACAGCGTTGGACGAAGTGTATAAGCCTAAAAGGAGACTATGTCGAAAAATAAAAAACGTTTACCTCAAACACGTAAGTAGTTTTTATTTTTGCACGGACTTTTCAAACACGCCCTTGTACATTTGCGTCTACATATACACCCTAAGAGCCACCACATGGTGCATGACTGAAGGAACCTTGCACTACCACTAGACATTGCCTTTCCTGTTCTACTTACAAATGGAGCAGGGGAGAACGACTGTCTAGAAGCCACCATTGTTGTTGTTGTTGTCGTTGTTGTTGTTGTTGATGTGGTCTTCAGTCCTCAGACTGGTTTGATGCAGTTCTCCATCCTACTCTATCCTGTGCAAGCTTCTTCATCTCCCAGTACCTACTGCAGCCTACATCCTTCTGAATCTGCTCAGTGTATTCATCTCTAGGTCTCCCTCTATGATTTTTACCCTCCATGCTGCCCTCTAATACAAAATTTGTAATCCCTTGATGCCTCAGAACATGTCCTGCCAACCGATACCTTCTTCTAGCCAAGTTGTGCCACAAACTCCTCTTCGTCCCAATTCTATTCAATACCTCCTCATTAGTTATGTGATCTACCCATCTAATTTTCAGCATTCGTCTGTAGCACCACATTTCGAAAGCTTCTGTTCTCTTCTTGTCCAAACTATTTATCATCCATGTTTCAATTCCACAATTGGCTACACTTCACACAAATATTTTCAGAAACGACTTCCTGACACTTAAATCTATACTCGATGTTAACAAATTTCTCCTCTTCAGAAACGCTTTCCTTGCCATTGCCAGTCTACATTTTATATCCTCTCTGCTTTGACCATCATCAGTTATTTTGCTCCCCAAATAGCAAAACTCCTTTACTATTTTAAGTGTCTCTTTTACTAATCTAATTCTCTCAGCATCGCCCGACTTAATTCGACTAGATTCCATTATCCTCGTTTTGCTTTTGTTGATGTTCATCTTATATCCTCCTTTCACTGTCCATTCCATTCAACTGTTCTTCCAAGTCCTTTGCTGTCTCTGACAGAATTACAATGTCATTGGCGAACCTTAAAGTTTTTATTTCTTCTCCATGGATTTTATTTCCTACACTAAATTTTTCTTTTGTTTCCTTTACTGGTTGCTCAATATAGAGATTGAATAACATTGGGGAGAGGTTACAGCCCTGTCTCACTTCCTTCCCAATCACTGCTTCCCTTTCATGTCCCTCGACTCTTATAACTGCCATCTGGTTTCTGTACAAATTGTAAATAGCCTTTCGCTCCCTGTATTTTACGCCTGCCACCTACAGAATGTGAAAGAGAGTATTCCAGTCAACATTGTCAAAAGCTTTCTCTAAGTCTGCAAATGCTAGAAACGTAGGTTTGCCTTTCCTTAATCTAAGTCGTAGGGTCAGTATTGCCTCACATGTTCCAATATTTCTACGGAATCCAAACTGATCTTCCCCGAGGTTGGATTCTACCATTTTTTCCATTCGTCTGTAAAGAATTCGTGTTAGTATTTTGCAGCCGTGGCTTATTAAACTGATAGTTCGGTAATTTTCACATCTCTCAACACCTGATTTCTTTGGGACTGGAATTATTATATTCTTCTTGAAGTCTGAGGGTATTTCGCCTGTCTCATACATTTTGCTCACCATATGAGCCCTAATTTCTCTTGTCTTAGCAGGCCTTGCTCAAAGTGTATGTTGGCAGTAGTAGAATGGAGCCACAGTCATCTGCAAATGCTGATTCTCTCAATTTTGTGAATACTATTTTGCAAAAAGAATCTTGTCATCTCTCCAGGGATTCTCATTTCAGTTCATGAAGGTTTTGTATAATACTTGCGTAGAAACTACCAGTAACACATCTAGCAGCAGGGCTCCGAATTTCTTTGATGTCTTCCTTAAATACGACCTTGTGGGGACCCCAGACACTCGAGCAATACTCAAAAATGGTTCGAACTAGTATTCCAAAAGTGGTCTGCACCATAGATGAGCTGAAGTTTCCTAAAATTATCCCAATAAACTGAAGTCGACCATTTCCCTTCCCTACTAATGACCTTACATGTTTGTTCCATTTTAATCGCTTTGGGACATTAAATCTAAATACTCGTGGAAGTATGAATCTCGATGCAGTGTCCAGAGGCCTTCCACTACGAGAAGAGAATGGTCTTTGGAGTGCGCAGAGTGAGAGTAGTGCGATATGAGTCTCGGTCTGAGGTATTTACATGTATTTATGTTGACTAATGAAGTGTACATGGATGCATCTACTGCATTCGTTTTTTATGGTAGTAGTAAAAACTGGCCCGTACTACGATCTATGTACAATGGTGACTCCACGTCAATCATGAAACACGCAGTTCTTCGAATTTTCGACGTTTTTCGTCACCACAACGTGTTCTCACTGTGCGCAAACAATGTTGAAAACCCAGTGCACATTTGTCCCTACTGACATCATTTTACCCTTGGTACATCAACGATACCTACCACTTTCGAACCGATTCTCACACCGTGAGTACAGCTCAACGGTGTTCGACTACCCCATAGTGCTTGTAGGAACATTTTCGCGTCATCCATGCCTTCCACGTTGTTTGTGCTCTATGACCGTTTGCATATCACACCGCAACAATCATTAGTGTGTCACGAACAATCACTGGCCATGTTGTCTCACATAACGGACCTGCTTTTAGATTTGGAGAATAGCGCATTCATGGGCAATGCTCCCATTCGAAACTGAGTGCAACATACGTGCGATACAAATTGTGTGCCTCCTGCGTCTTATGCATTGTGAAATGCAAACGTCCAGTCATATTTTGCTGCGACAAACGAGGCTTTGTGCACAATTGGCAGCCACCTTGCGTGCCACAAGGCAGCACTTGCATGAAATTGCCACCTTTTGATGCCGACAACCCCACCGCAACGACTGACAATATTTTTACGACAACAGGAGTCCTTGATGATGACTCTAAATACGTCACTTTACTGTACCATCTAGCGAGTCACACAGAAATCATTAGTGATGTCATACTGTCACCGTCTCAATCAAACAAGTACGATGCACCGAAGTTCGCGCTCCTACAACACCTCTCATGTACCTCTGAACAACAACTACAGGAGGCTATTCCGATCAACAGCTACACGAAAGCACTCTGTCACACCTCTGGCGACATCTCTGGGCAACTGTCGACCATGCCTTCATGCCAGACATGGTACTATGGACGCAATGCCTGGTTGAACTACCGACAGAACCACAAGTAGCGATGATTACGCATGAGTCTGAACCTCTCAACAAACGGCTCATGCTAACCAACTATATGTTCCCCATAATCTGTCACCATCGATTACACATCAGGTAGCAAACAGGTGCTATCATCTTCAACGCCAACCACTGCCAGTCGATCCAGCTCGATGTAATTTGGTAACGTCACACCTCACTGTCCAGCTCCAACTCGCCACAGTAAGAACACCCCACCCCTGCCATGGGACTACGGCACAGTCAAACTTTTCGTGACCTTCGTTCTCCTGGTTTCATACTACCTTCGGGTGGACAGCTCGAAAATGTCAAAAACCATGTGAGTTTCCAAACGCCTTCTGCAGGCTGAAATGTGCCCTTCAGCACACTCGACACAACATAGTCACCTGTCACACTCGCATGTTGGATATGCTCATGTCACTTCTACAGTGCCCATGGATGGATGACTTCATTCAAGACCTAACTACACTACCTTATGGATGCGGACTCAGATATAAGTTTCCTGCCCTATGAGAACATGGCAGCTTTCAAGCCATCAGCGGTTATTAGTCTACACTTGGCAGATGACTCAGAAATCTTCACCCACAGCGTCACGTCCAGCTTACATTGGTTTTGCTATAGATTTGGACATTTTATGTCTTTGACATGTGCGAGACTATTATCGGCATGGACTTCCTATGCCACCAAAATATTTTGCCCAACATAGTGCATGTGGCATCGATGCACCACACCACTGGGGCCCAGATTCAAGGACGATTCTCTAGGGCTATATCCACTATACCTTATTCCATCAAACGTATTTCTACTTATGGGTCTATGTCAGAAGCAATCAGTCTATATGTCTTACGACTCAAAGCATTCTCTCCACTCAGCAGCAAGACGCTGACCGCTTCACACGCTGCAAGGAAAATCCCGACAGAAAGAAAGTTAGCACTGGTTGTAGTGTCATCCGTCTTTTATTTTGCATTGCAGATCTAGATTTCAACTGACAGTGCATCTATCACTAGTCCATTATAAGTAGTCATGTAGACTAAATGTAATTATAACGAAACATATTCCAGTCTAATTTCAGGCATGTACAAGCATTATTCCAACTTTAATGCTAAGCTTGTTCATGCCTGAGTTAGATTGGAATATGCATCATTATAATTACATTTAGTCAACATGATTACTTATAATGTACTGATGACAGCTGAAATGTCAGTTGAAATATAGATCTGTAAAGCAATTAAAGTACATATGACATTATGACTGATGCTGACCTCATTTCTGTCCTAGATTACATCACTGTAATGGGGCATAATCATACCCATGGAACTGAGCATGGTGAAAATTCCGACCACTGACACTGCATCAATGCATCAGAAATCAAACTTGCAACAACATGCACACATACTAATGAGCTCGGGTCACAATGGCCAGCTGTAGCAAGTGGGACGCCACCTCACAGGGCGCACCCATGTAGCAGCTACGCCCGGACTTCATAAGCATTCTACCATGACACATGCAAAGACGAAACAGCAAAAATTACTTCAAACTAGCCGCTGCAGATCAAGTATCCCCTCTCATTCTCGCGGCCTGCTTCCATACCGGTCTCAGCACAGCACTCGCCACAGCCATCACTTGACAACAACGAACACCTCAAGGTCAGTACATCACTACATGCAGTGTTAGTAAACAGTGCACTAGCCCTGGTTACCTCCCACACCCAGCTTACGAATATGCAGTACGTGAAAATTCAATGCATAGGATTGTGATAACAGATGGTCCTCCCATCAGACACAAACCTTGTCACCTGTTTCCCATAGATTTACAAAACTCTAAAAACGCCATTCACGAACTCTTAGAAGCAGTTATCGTCTGCCCATCCGACAGCCCCTGAGTGTTACTTATTAAAATTGTTCTCAAGATAGTACAACAAGAAATTGTGGTGACTACAGTGTTTTTAAGCCTAAAAAATTCCATGATAGCTACACTGTGCAAACTTTCAAGACGTTATGCATGTCCTCACAGATGCAACAATTTTTAACATCATCGACTGCAAGTGCCTGTATCTACAGATTCTGTTGATATACAAAGGACTGCCATCATAACACCATTCGGATTTTATGAGTGCCTCTTTAATTGAAGGCCTCCTCTGTCACTTCCTGCGTTGTTGTACATGTCTTGATGATTTTGGTTTTCTCTCAGTCCCCAGAAGAGCATGCACTTGGATAGTGTTATTGTCAATGATGCCAAGTCACAGCTACGTCAATTCGAAGTAACATTTCTTCATCACACATTTAATGCTACTGACATTAATCCAATCACCGAATGAATGGACATTGTTAAAAACTTGCCTCTTCCTGAAACTTACCATGACTTGTTTCCTTAGGATTCTTAAATTTTGTTGCATACATCTCCCACATGTTGCCCAGCTTCAGTATTCAATTGCACACACCTTACCAGGCAAAGGCAAGCAGGGTAAGAGACAGCGGAGATGTCTGAGGCATCCCATAAAACAAAGAACAGCTTACTGCAAGCCATCACTCACTCTCTCTCTCTCTCTCTCTCCCAACCTGGAAGCTCACCTCACACTCACCACTGATGCAACTGATTACACAGTGGGTGCGGTACTTCAGCAGGTTGTTGATGAAGTACCCCTACTGTTACGATTCTTCTCAAAGAAACTTTCACACTCTCAGTCTAAATGGTTGGCCTTCAACTGTCAGCTTTTTGCAGTGTACACTACTGTTAAACATTTTTGAGAAGATATTGAATGATGTCAGGTGACTATATACACCGAACAGGTATTACTGGTCCACAGTATTAGAAATCCCTCCCTGGATGCCAGCACCCAATGTTACAGACACTTAGACCTCATTGTACAGTATACTACTGATGTGCGCCATGTCCATGCCACAGATAACATCATCGCTGATTATCTGTCTCGTATCTGTGTGTATCCCTTCGATATGTTGAGTGGTACTTAAGTAAATAAATTAGTGAAATCAAAGTGAACTAGAAATTAGAATATAAATGAAAAATTTGGTTTAGTTTAGAGAGTTACATATTGGCGAACAGCGGGCAGAACAGCAGAGACAATGACGGTGAAGTCAGCAAGTTCCACATAAGCGGCCGCTGTCGATTCAGCCGTCAGGGCATCGCCCGACCGGCTCATGTGTTTCTCAGTTGTCGCATGTGAGCAAAGGCCCTCGCCTACATCCCAAGAGCCAATAACCGACGTTAAGAAGATTCTTCGAGAAGCTTTTCAACGTGACAGAAGAGGCAATGACCAGCTCACGTGTTTCTCAATCGTCACATGTGATCAAAGGCCCTCGCCTACATTCCAAGAGCCAATGACCGACGTTAAGAAGATTCTTCGAGAAGCTTTTCAACGTGACAGAAGAGACAATGACTGTGAAGTCGTTCACCTCCAGTAAACTGAAGTGAATAAATACGCGAGACGCGGTGGGCCTGACAGATGGAGACGGAGACGGAGACGAGAGACGAGAGACGAAGACGAAGGAAGAAGAGAAGAGTAGCAGTAGTTTTCAGTCAGTTTCGGTGCTGAAGACCGTCATGCAAGAAGAGACTGCATCATGCACAGACGCACCAAGTCCGCCGCTGTAATGGAATAGCAAGCAGCAGCCTCGGCGCCAAAAGACAGAAGTTAAAAGGTATTTGAAGTCTGATTTTTACATACCCGGGTGACTCGTGAGGACGGGAAGGAGACGGCCTCATATCAGCAGTCACCTGTGAGCTGGGATGAAGATCTGACAGCCGAAGACTGGCAAGTGAGAGTCCGTTGTTTGAGTCCGGGACACTGGCCTTCCCCCGCCGCGCCGCGCCGCTGACCGACGCGCAACACACGCGGCCGCTTAGAGAAGAGAAACACTGGGACGCCACATTCAAGGTATCACCATCGGATGCACGACTTCGCTCGCAATAATTAAACGGGCCACCTCGCGCTGCGCGTCTCCAGTCAGCTGGGCGAGACGGCGACACGAGATACACACTGCTATGCATAATCAGACGCCGCCGCCGCCGCTGCCGCAGCAGAAGGCTACGCAAACGACACAGCTGCCGCTCTCCAAACCAGAACATCCAGTAAGATACAGTTGTACGAAACTTTCAATAAAAGTTATCTTATGTAAAAATGCTGTTTCATTCTACCTCATACCCGAGCCAAGGAAGAACCCACCCTACCCACGTGTTGTTAAGAGACAAAAATTGATTAATTTAATATTTTCATCCTGACAGAATGCTTTAGAATGCTCATCCTGACAACTGACAGCGTCAAAAGAGAAAACCCAGTTACATTTAGTGACAGAAGTGTTACATTTAGTATCAGAACTGTTACAGGTATGATTGTGAACTTATGGCAGCCAAGTAAGTGAAAGACTGCATCATCAAAGACAGATCTTCTCAACAGTATGACTACAAACATGCAGATCAAACATTGGACTCTGCCCTCCACTAACATGAAACTTTTCTGCGATGTTCCTTAAGACAGACCATGGCCTGTAGTTCCTCTCATCATGCACCAACAAGTGTCTGTCAGGCCGCACAACCTTAGCCACCTGGGCTTCAAAGATCCAATATGATTACTGACAGACAGGTTTGTGCAGCCCAATGTCAAGTGTGACTGCCATCACTGGGTGCCGAGTTGCATGTCAACATTCGAAAGCGAACCACCATACCCAACTACAATTCCGACAGTTCCTGATCTCCAAGACGAGATTCCATCACATCCACTTGGACACTGTTGGACCCCTCATGGCTTCTGACGGATTCCATTAGCCACTTTCGATCATCTATAGAACGTCTCGTTGGGTTGAAGCGACTCTCCTACAAAAAGTCACTGCCAAATCAGTTGCATGCACTTTCGTGGAAACTTCGATCTCTTACCTGGCTGTTACAACAAAGTATTGTCAAAAATTAAAGTATAATAAATGTTCATTAAAATGGTCTACTGCACTTGAGGAGAGATTCATGGATGGAATAGAAGGAGTTGGCCACCAAAAAATCTTTTAAATTATGTTTAAATTGTGCCTTGTCTGAAACTAAACTCTTAATGTTTGCTGGTAACTTATTGAAAATATGCATTGCTGAATACTGGACTGCTTTCTGGGCTAGAGTAAGTGATTTTAAATCTTTATGCATATTCTTCTTATTCCTAGTATTGATACTGCGTACTAAGCAGTTAGTTGGAAAAAGAGATGTATTATTTACAACAAACTTCATTAAGGAGTAAATATACTGAGAAGCTGTGGTTAATATATCAATTTTTTGAATAGGTTTCGACGTGATGTTCTTGGATTTACACTACTCATTACTCTTATTATACGCTTCTGTACTCTAAAAAATTTTTCTCTGTTTGTGGAGTCACCCCAAAGTATGATACTATATGACATAATGGAGTGAAAATAAGCAAAATATACCAGTTTTTTTATATTTATATCTCCTATGTCTGACATCATTCGCATTGCAAACACAGACTTGTTTAGGTGCTTTAGCAGTTCGTTTGTATGTTGCTCCCAATTGAACTTATTATCAAGTTGTAATCCCAAGAATTTTACACTCTCAACTTCTCCCATATCCATGTCATCATGTTTTATACACACGCTAGAAGGAAATCTCTTGGAAGTTCTGAACTGCATATAATGGGACTTTTCAAAGTTTAATGACAGTGAATTGGCTATGAACAGCTTCTTAATGTCAGTAAAAATTTGATTAGCTGCCTGTTCTAAATTTATATTTGATTTACTATTTATTGCAATGTTTGTATCATCTGCAAATAAGACGAACTTGGCATCTGGTAATGTAACAGATGACAGGTCATTAATATACACACGAAACAGTAGTGGACCTAGTATGGAACCTTGGGGAGCACCACATGTAATTTCTTCCCAGTCAGATGATGTCTGATTGCCTACTGCTGAAGTGTTACGTAATGACACCCTGTTGTTGTTGTTGTGGTCTTCAGGCCTGAGACTGGTTTGATGCAGCTCTCCATGCTACTATATCCTATCTATCTTTGTCTATCCTGTGCAAGCTTCTTCATCTCCCAGTACGTACTGCAGCCTACATCCTTCTGAATCTGCTTAGTTTATTCATCTCTTGGCCTCCCTCTACGATTTTTACCTTCCACGCTGGCCTCCAACACTAAATTGGTGATCCCTTGATGCCTCTCTGAACATCATGTGACCACTGGTATAGAACTTTTAAGTGTTACAGGGTTTAGGTTAGCATCTCACTTTTGTAGATCAGAAACGGAGAAAGGAGGAGTTGCCACATTCATCAGGAACTGTCATAAATTTAAGAACATAGACATTCATAAATTTTGCCTAGAACAGCATATGGAAGCATGTGCAACAGAATTAGATTTTCACAAAAAATCCTTCATAATATTAAGTGTATATCGAGCACCTGCAGGTAACTTTAATCTGTTTGTAAACCACCTTGAAGCTGTACTGGCCTACTTAACAACCAAAAACAAAGAAATAGTGGTTGCTGGTGATTTCAATGTAGATTTCCTTAAAGACTCTCCCAATAAGAACTTATTTGAGTTAGTAACACTATCATTCAACTTAATTCCCACAGTAAAGTTCCCCACTAGGATAGCCACTTGCTCACAAACAGCCATTGATAATATCTTTATAGAAAAGTCGAATGAACAAAATTATATTACAAAACCAATAGTCAATGGCCTCTCAGACCATGACATGCAGTTCCTTCTGTTAAATGTTAATACTGAACAGGATATAAAATCTGTTAAATCTGAGCTCAAGAGGGTAATCAGTAAGCCAAAAACTGATTATTTTAGGACACTCCTCAGAGACATTCACTGGACTGATGTTTACAGTGCTCATGGCATGAATGAAAAATATAACATTTTTGCTAATAAAGTGCTTACCTTATTCGAACACTGCTCTCCCCCAAAACTTACCAAGGTTAGAGCAAAGTCTACAAAGAAGCCATGGATTACTCGAGGAATAGGGGTATCTTGTAAAACATAAAGAAAACTGTATCTGTCAATCCGAAACATTTCCAATGTTGATGCTATAGCACATTATAAGAAATACTGCAAAATATTAAAGACTGTAATACGGATGTCAAAGCAAATATATTACAAGGAAAAGATAGTCATATCAGATAACAAAATAAAGACAATATGGGATATAGTGAAGGAGGAGACCGGTAGAACCAGACATGAAGAGGAACAAATAGCATTAAGAGTAAATGAGACATTGGTGACAGATGTATATAGTGTTGCAGAACTTTTTAACAAACATTTTATAACTGTTACTGAAAAGATGGGGTTGTCAGGTTCGGTAGATGCTGCTATGGATTACCTTAGCCCAGACATTTTAAGTAACTTCCATAATATGAATTTGACCCTCACTACCCCAACAGAAATAATGTCCATCATAAAATCTTTAAAATCAAAAACATCTAGTGGGTATGATGAAATATCAACAAAATTACTTAAAGAATGTGATTCTGAGCTAAGTAACATATTAAGCTAACTGTGTAACCAGTCGTTTATCAGTGGAATATTTCCTGAATGGCTGAAATATGCTGAAGTTAAGCCACTGTTTAAGAAGGGAGATAAAGAAATAGCATCAAATTTCCGTCCAATTTCACTGTTGCCAGCATTCTCAAAAATATTCGAAAAAGTAATGTACAGTCGTCTTTATAACCATCTTATCTCAAATAACATACTGTCAAAGTCACAGTTTGGATTTCTAAAAGGTTCTGATATTGAGAAGGCTATCTACACTTACAGTGAAAATGTGCTTAATTCATTAGACAAAAAATTGCAGGCAACTGGTATATTTTGTGATCTGTCAAAGGCATTTGACTGTGTAAATCACAATATCCTTTTAAGTAAACTAGAATATTATAGTGTAACAGGAAATGCTTCAAAATGGTTCAAATCTTATATCTCTGGCAGGAAACAAAGGGTGTTATTAGGAAACAGACATGTATCAAGCTATCAGGCATCATCCAACTGGGAACTAATTACATGTGGGGTCCCACAAGGTTCCATTTTGGGGCCCTTACTCTTGTGTATATCAATGACCTTTCATCAGTAACATTACCAGATGCCAAGTTTGTTTTGTTTGCCGATGATACAAACATTGCAATAAATAGCAAATCAGGTGTATTCTTAGAAAGATCAGCCAATAAAATATTTGTGGACATTAATCACTGGCTCCTAGCCAATTCTTTGTCACTAAACTTTGAAAAAACACAGTACACGCAGTTCAGAAGTTGTAAGGGGTGTCCCAAGAGTATATGTCTAACATATGATGACAAGAAGATAGAAGAAGTGGACAGTGTTAAATTCTTGGGATTACAGCTTGATAATAAATTCAACTGGGAGGAGCACACCACAGAACTGCTGAAGCGTCTTAATAAATCTCTGTTTGCAATGCGAATTTTGTCAGACATAGGGGATATAAAAATGAAAAGCTGGCATACTATGCTTACTTTCATTCCATAATATCATATGGGATTATTTTTTGGGGTAATTCATCAAGCTAAGCTGAAGTTTTCTGGGCACAAAAACGTGCAGTAAGAATTATATGTGGTGTGAACTGAAGAACATCCTGCAGAAGCCTGTTTAGGGAACTAGGGATACTAACTACTGCTTCCCAATATATTTATTCCTTAATGAAATTTGTCATTAAAAATATATCACTTTTTCAAACCAACAGCTCAACTCGTGGAATCAATACTAGAAATAAGAATAATCTTCACAAGGACTTAAAGTCACTTAGTCTTGTACAAAAAGGTGTGCATTATTCAGGAACACACGTTTTCAATAACTTGCCAGTAGCCATAAAAAGCTTAACAACCAATGAAATTCAGTTTAAGAGAAGCCTAAAGGATTTATTGGTGGCCAACTCCTTCTACTCCATTGATGAATTTCTTAGTAAAACCGACTGATTTGTATATAAGTACAACATAACTTCTGCACAATTTCAGTGCAGTAACGTGTTCATTGAAAATTTGTGTGTGTGTGTGTGTGTGTGTGTGTGTGTGTGTGTGTGTGTGTGTGTGTGTGTGTGTGTGTGACTGTGTAAGTATAATCTAACTTGTGCACCATTTCAGTGCAGTAATGTGTTCATTGTAAATAAGTATTACAGTAGTTGTATTACATGTTTATTAACTTATAAATAAATAAAAAACTTTTTTATTTTAAATTCAGTGCATTAGTATTTGTAAAATGACTCTTAGTGTTCATTAAAAATGACGATCATTCCAATTGGGAACTATGGAATGGTACATTAGCTAATTTGTTTTAGTTGTAAATATTTGTCATGTATTGTTGTTTTTCTGATATGTTCCACATCCTGGAGGACCTCCTCACTACGGATCATTTGGAATGAAAGTAAATATAATCTAATCTAATATAATCTCAGAACATGTCCTATCAACTGATCTATTCTTCTAGTCAAGTTGTGCCACAAACTCCTCTTCTCCCCAGTCCTACTCGGTACCACCTCATTAGTTATGTGACCTACCCATCTAATCTACAGCATTCTTCTGTAGCACCACATTTCGGAAGCTTCTATTCTCTTCTTGTCCAAACTAGTTACCGTCCATGTTTCACTTCCATAGATGGCGACACTCCATACAAATACTTTCAGAAACGACTTCCTGACACTTAAATCTATACTCGACGTTAACAAAATTCTCTTCTTCAGAAATGCTTTCCTTGCCATTGCCAGTCTACATTTTATATCCTCTCTACTTCGACCATCATCAGTTATTTTGCTCCCCAAATAGCAAAACTCCTTTACTACTGTAAGTGTCTCATTTACTAATCTAATTCCGTCAGCATCATCCGATTTAATTCGACTACATTCCATTATCCTCATTTTGCTTTTGTTGATATTCATCTTTTATCCTCCTTCTAACACACTGTCCATTTCGTTCAACTGCTTTTCCAAGTCCTTTGCTGTCTCTAACAGAATTACAATGTCATCGGCGAACCTTAAAATTTTTATTTCTTTTCCATGGATTTTAATACCTACTCCGAATTTTTCTTTTGTTTCTTTTACTGCTTGCTCAATATACAGATTGAACAACATTGGGGAGAGGCTACAACC
This sequence comes from Schistocerca piceifrons, assembly GCF_021461385.2. Taxonomy (NCBI): domain Eukaryota; kingdom Metazoa; phylum Arthropoda; class Insecta; order Orthoptera; family Acrididae; genus Schistocerca; species Schistocerca piceifrons. The sequence continues at coordinate 959,338,571 of NC_060140.1, read as the reverse complement.
CTGTCTCACTCCCTTCCCAACCACTGCTTCCCTTTCATGTCCCTCGACTCTTATAACTGCCATCTGGTTTCTGTACAAATTGTAAATAGCCTCTCGCTCCCTGTATTTTACCCCTGCCACGTTTAGAATTTGAAAGAGAGTGTTCCAGTCAACATTGTCAAAAGCTTTCTCTAACTCTACAAAAGCTAGAAATGTAGGTTTGCCTTTTCTTAATTTAGCTTCTAAAATAAGTTGTAGGGTCAGTATTGCCTCACATGTTCCAATATTTCTACGGAATCCTAACTGATCTTCCCCGAGGTTGACTTCTACCAGTTTTTCCCTTCGTCTGTAGAGAATTCGCGTTAGTATTTTGCAGCCATGAGTCATTAAACTGATAGTTCGGTAATTTTCACATCTGCCAACGCCTGCTATCTTTGGGATTGGAATCATTATATTCTTCTTGAAGTCTGAGGATATTTCGCCTGTTTCATACATCTTGCTCACCAGATGGTAGAGTTTTGTCAAGACTGGCTCTCCGAAGGCTGTCAGTAGTTCTAATGGAATGTTGTCTACTCACGGGGCCTTGTTTCGACTCAGGTCTTTCAGTGCTCTATCAAACTCTTCACACAGTATCATATTTCCCATTTCATCTTCATCTACATCCTCTTCCATTTCTATTACATTGAACTCAAGTACATCGCCCTTGTATAGACCTTCTATATGTTCCTGCCACCTTTCTGCTTTCCCTTCTTTGCTTAGAACTGGGTTTCCATCTGAGCTCTTGATATTCATACAAGTGGTTCTCTTTTCTCCAAAAGTCTCTTTAATTTTCCTGTTGCCGGTATCTATCTTACCCCTAGTGAGATAAGCCTCTACAACCCTTACATTTGTCCTCTAGCCATACCTGCTTAGCCATTTTGCACTTCCTGTTGATCTCATTTTTGAGATGGTTGTATTCCTTGTTGCCTGCTTCATTTACTGCATTTTTATATTTTCTCCTTTCATCAATTAAATTCAGTATCTCTTCTGTTACCCAAGGATTTCTATTAGCCCTCGTCTTTTTACCTACTTGATCCTATGGTGCTTTCACTATTTCATCTCTCAAAGCTACCCATTCTTCTTCTACTGTATTTCTTTCCCCCTTTCTTGTCAATCATTCCCTAATGCTCTCCCTGAAACTCTCTACAACATCTGGTTCTTTCAATTTATCCAGGTCCCATTTCCTTAAATTCCCACCTTTCTGCGGTTTCCTCATTTGTAATCTACAGTTAATAACCAATAGAATGTGGTCAGAGTCCACATCTGCCCCTGGAAATGTCTTACAATTTAAAACCTGGTTCCTAAATCTCTGTCTTACCATTATATAATCTATCTGATACCTTGTAGTATCTCCAGGCTTCTTCCATGTATACAACCTTCTTTTATGATTCTTGACCCAAGTGTTAGCTATGATTAAGTTATGCTCTGTGCAATATTCCACTAGGCGGCTTCCTCTTTCATTTCTTACCCCCAATCCATATTCATCTACTACATTTCCTTCTTTTCCTTTTCCTACTATCGAATTCCAGTCACCTATGACTATTAAGTTTTCGTCTCCCTTCACTATCTGAATAATCTCTTTTATCTCATCATACATTTCTTCAATTTCTTCGTCATCTGCAGAGTTAGTTGGCATATAGACATGTGCTACTGTCGTAGGCGTGGCTTTGTGTCTAGCTTTGCCACAACAATGAGTTCGCTGTGCTGTTTGTAGTAACTTACCCGCATTCCTATTCTTTTATTCATTATTAAAGCTGCATTACCCCTATTTGATTTTGTATTTATAACCCTGTATTCACTTGACCAGAAGTCTTGTTCCTCCTGCCACCAAACCTCACTAATTCCCATTATATCCAACTTTAACCTATCAATTTCCCTTTTTATATTTTCTAACCTACCTGCCTGATTAAGGGGTCTGACATTCCATGCTCCGATCTGTAGAACGCCAGTTTTCTTTCTCCTGTTAACGATGTCCTCCTAAGTAGTCTCGGCCCGGAGATCCGAATGGGGGACTATTTTACCTCCGGAATATTGTACCCAAGAGGACGCCATCATCATTTATCCATACAGTAAAGCTGCATGCCCTCGGGAAAAATTACGGCCGTAGTTTCCCTTTGCTTTCAGCTGTTCACAGTACCAGCACAGCAAAGCCATTTTGGTTAGTGTTAGAAGGCCAGATCAGTCAATCATCCAGACTGTTGCCCCTGCAACTATTGAAAAGGCTGCTACCCCTCTTCACTAACCATACGTTTGACTGGCCTCTCAACAGATACCCCTCCGTTGTGGTTGGACCTACGGTACAGCTATCTGTATCGCTGAGGCACGCAAGTCTCCCCACCGACAGCAAGGTTTATGGTTCATGGGGGGAAATGACACCCTATGTTTTCTATTAGTAAGATATGACTGAAACCTATTTGCTGCACTACCAATGACACCACAATATTTTAATTTAGTTAAAAGAATGCTGTTATTCACACAGTCAAACGCCTTTGACAGTTGTCTCTAATTTGTTGTCCAATGAAATAAGGACATTTTCGCTGTAAGTATAAATAGCTTTCTCGATATCAGAACCCTTAAGAAACCCAAACTGTGACTTTGACAGTATGTTATTTTCACTAAGGTGCTTAAGTAGATGCTTGAACAAAACCTTCTGAAAGATTTTTGAAAAATCTGGCAAAAGTGATATTGGTCGGTAATTTGACGGCATTTCTTTGTCCCCTTTCTTGTGGAGAGGTATAACTTCAGGATATTTAAGCCAGTCGGGGAATGTTCCTGTGACAAGTGATTGATTACACAAATAACTTAAGATATGACTAAGCTCACAGAAAACACTCTTTTATTAACTTTATTGAAATGTTATCATAACCACCAGAATGCTTTGATTTCAAGGACTTTATGATGGATTCTATTTCTTCGGGTGAAGTAAGTATCAATTCCATTTTACTGAGATTGCTTGTGTGCACTGGTCTCGGATATTCCATTGCATTATTTACTGAACATGGCGACGCCTTGCTATCAGTTACAGATACAAAATACTTGTTTAAATGGTTTGCAACACAACATGCGTTTGTTATCAGGGTTTCATTTATTTTTAGAGCTATTTGTTCCTCCTCATTTCTGGTCCTACCTGTCTCTGACTTAACTATATCCCATATTGTTTTTATTTTATTGCTGGATGTATTTATCTTCTTCTCATAATGCAGGTGTTTGGATTTCTGGGTAACCTTCTTCAATATTTTGCAGTAATTTTTGTAATGAGCTATAATACTAGTATCAAAAGTGTCCCTACATATCAGATAGTGTTTCCTTTTTGTCTCACATGATATCTTTGTCCCTTGTGTGATCCATGGTTTCTTATTAGACTTCTGCTTAATTTGAGTTACCTTCAGGGGAAAACAATTTTCAAATAAGGTGCTAACTTTATTAATGAATGTTTTGTATTTTCCATTTGTGTCTTGGGTGCTGTAAACATCCATCCTTTGAGCAATCTCCTAATTTCTCAGTTTTGGACTGTTTTATTGGCCTTCTGTGCTCAGTTCTGATAGATGTTTTACCCTGACAATTTTCAAACTCTAATGTTAGATGTTGCATGTCATGGTCGGATAGCCCATTTACTACTGGTTTTGTAATGTGGCTTAGTTGCCTAGAACTGTCTATAAATATGGTATCAATGGCAGTCTTTGAACATTTGTATTCCCTAGTTGGGAAATTTACAGTAGTGATTAAATTGAAAGACAATGTAACTGATTTCAGGAACTGTTCACTGACAGTGTTTTTCAGGACATCTATATTAAAATCGCCAGCAACCACTAGTTCTTTGTGTTTTAATTTTAGATGAGATAATAAATCTTTAAGACCATTTATAAACAGGTTGAAATTTCCTGAAGGTGCTCTGTATATGGCTACTATTATAAAGGACCTATTATGAAATTCTATCTCTGTTGCACATGCTTCTAAGTGCTGCTCTAAGCAAAATTTGTTAATGTCAATATTCTTAAATTTAAAACTGTTTTTAACAAATGTGGCAACTCCTCCTTTCTCCATCTTTTGTCTACAGAAGTAGGAGGCTAACTTAAATTCTGTAAGGTTTAACATATCTATATCAGTGGTCACATGATTATATCAACTGGGTTCGATGACTCTAATTCGTCAATGCACATAATTAGTTCATTAATTTTACTTCTAAGCCCTCGAATATTTTGATGCACTAAAGATAGTTGGCATTTCACATTTACCGAAATGAAATCAGGTGGAAATAAAATTTCTGCTGATTTCTGTAAATTTTTAACCAACAGCTGTGTTCGCTGATCCGATGTGTCTGGATTATGCTGTTTGATTTCTTTATCAAACTGAACAGATTGTAGCTGTGTTCACATTTGTTGATAGTGGTGCGGCAGAGATAGGATTGACTGAATGGTTGTTTTGAGATTGGGGCACACATCTTCCTAGTTATTTATGTGCAAACAAATTCATTTTGGAATGAGTACGTTGAAGCATGTAATACCTTTCTTTGTTTCAGTCTTAACTTCTTTCAGAACTTGACTTCGTTCTGTCCTACCTGCCCTAAAAAAGGTGCTGCTCCAACACCTATGACCAGTGGTATATTACCACTCATGGCAGTGTCTCCCCCCTTACATTTTCTGCTATTAGCACAGCCAGTTTATCCTTCCCTTTCATGTTGACGTGTAGGCCATGCCTGGTATAATCCCACCTACTGAGAGAATCAACAGAAATCAAACCAATATGTGGCCCCGCACCCAACCCAAGCAGCCGTTCCAACTCCAAATTAACTCTCCCGACAGAAGAGTTTAAATGAGGTCGATCATGGCGTCTCAGAACAGACACAAACTCAACATTGGTATGTCTCGTTGCTGATGCAATCTTTGCCAGATCACAGTCTATATTGTACCCAGGATCTCTGTCAATACTTTTGCCGGCCCACCCAGAATAACCACGGTGTCTTCCTTGGTAAAATCTTAACAGAGTGAACCCAAATCCTCTGTCAACTAACCCAGACCAGCACTTGGTTTTAAAAAATTTGTGACCTGGTATTCTGATCCTAACTGGTCCTGCAAAAGTTGGTCTACACCTCTGGCATGTGAACTACATAATAGCAAAACTTTCATTCTCTTTGCTGACTTCCATACATTCTTATTCATTTTTCTACTGAAAGTTTGTTGTGTCCTCTCTACACCTACCTCTGTCTGAGGCTCATCAGCTTCTAACTGAAGCAACAGGTCAAACTTATTCTTCACATTCACCACAAAGCTGTCTGACAAAGTTCTGTTACTCCTGTTACCTGTTGCCACATCCCACCTCTCTTTACCCTTCTCCCTCCTTAATCTGTTCAGATCTTCCCTAGCCTGCTCTAACTGTGTGTGAAGGGCCTCAATTTTCCCCTCCTCTTCCACTATTTTCCTATCTCTACTGCATATCCTACAGAACCACGGATGAGTCTGATCTATTTCCCCATTTCCCACGCAGCTACAGTCACCCAAATGGAAAAAAACTACTGCACCCATCACACCAAACCCCGGAGCTAACAATTCTACTGCACGTCAGGCACATTTCACTCATGGTGAAAATCTTACTTTAGCGAGAATAAGTCAAATTAAATTACAGAAAAACAAAAAAACACGTTTACAAAAGATTAGGTCTAGTCTCAATCGTATGTAAACAAACTTACTTTAGTGACAATAAGTTAGATGACCGAAAAGAAGAAGAAAAACACGTTTACAAAAATTAGGCCTAGTCGCGACTGTATGTAAACAAAGCTACTGCCGTATGCACAAAGTTTCCAGATACCGGAATTTACAATTTACGCTGTGTTTCGCAAAATAGGAGTTAAACAACAAAGGGATACGCTTTTCTTAAATTTCTGGGACGGAACAAATCAATTACATGGGATTCTGTGAATTTTACTACGCTAAAATGTATGCAAGAATATGATCGTAACCCCACTTTATGTTCTTTTCGCGTTTTCTAGAATAATACGCAAAGAGAAGCGAAACGTTTAATAGTAAGCTTGCAAAACACACTAATACACGTATTAAACTAGTTTCCTGAACTAAACAGAGCTTTATAACACTCTAAATCACTTATCTGTACGGCAGCAAAAACTCACGCTTCTAGCAAACAAGAACTGGAAGAGAGTAGTGTGATCTGCGTCTTGGTCTAAGGCAGCAACAAATATTTACATAGGCTAATAAAGTTTATGTAGATGTATCCGCTGGATTTGTTATTTATGGTAGTCGTAAAAACTGCCTGCTACTACACGCTACCTACATACGGTACTTAATCTATGTGACTGTGGAAAGCGACACACCACTACTACTGCATTTGAACGTTACAGGATTGTTTTTCTTACTCCTCTGCAGTAACATACATTTTCTCACAATTAGAACAAGCAGAAATTCTGTCTAAGTAATCTTGTGAGTTACTTTGAATCTGCGTATTTTGCCTGATGGATTCATTCTTATGTTTGGAAATATTAGTGCCTTGAGTTTAATGAGTTAATGGCGACTCAAGATTACATGACACAGTTAAGGTCCATGAAATTCCCCCTGTTAGCTTTGTTTCACAGCATGATGTACTCCTTTGGGTTATCGAATATTGAGCAAAACTCATCCAGGAGTGTCTTGATCTACATGTGCAAAACATTCATTGTACTTGAAAAAAAAATAGCTGGATCATAAGCAATGTTGCAGGTGAAGCAAGTTTCGTTAAACATGTTGACAAACTTAGGACAAATAAATTTAGCCTTGCTATTGATGAGTCACTAGATATGGCGTGCTTAAAACATTTGTGTTTGGCGGTACGTTTTCTGAGCGAAGGAAACGAAATAGCTGATGTTTTTCAAAGACTGATTCCGCTTACTAATGCTACTGCAAAACATTACATCAGAAGATTCAAGTTTTTCTGTGATAATAATATTCCTTAGAAAGAATATAATAATATTCCTTAGAAAGAAAATATGACTGTGAACTTCCAGCAGACTGGAGTAATACGTCTCAGCAACTTCTGTTAATCAGTAGAATGAAAAACCCGTCTAAGACCATACAGATAAACTATGCGCTATAAATGTTCATTACGCGTTTTGACATATTCGGAAATGCCATTTTCGCCTTTGTTATAAGGATTTGAAAATAGGTCTCTGCCCAAGACTAGCCATCGAATGAATACAAAGTAAAAATTTGCAGCTTGAACTGGTTTTCTGTTGTACTGCGAATCTAATTGGTTTTACAGTGGATGAAGCGAAAGTTATATTAGGGGCCTGTCATTCATTATCCACTTTCCTTAAGCAAGATATTCCACAGCTGTTCGTGATGACATGCGTTTGCCATTCATTTGCGCTACATGCTTCTTAGATTTGCTTAGCCCTTCCTACAGATTAGATTAGATTAGTACTTGTTCCATAGATCATGAATATAACACTTCGCAATGATGTGGAATGTGTCAGGATAATAAAAGGTGTCTATACAAGATATTACATTATACAAAATATTACGTGGCACTTATTTTAATTTTTTTTCTTTTTTTGTGGGGGTTGGGGAACATACCCACTAACTATATCCAAAAATTCATCTAATGAGTAGAAGGAGTTGCCATTAAGAAATTCTTTTATTTTCCTTTTAAATGCTATATGGCTATCTGTCAGACTTTTGATGCTATTAGGCAAGTGACCAAAGACTATTGTGGCAGCGTAATTTACCCCCTTCTGAGCCAAAGTTAGATTTAACCTTGAGTAGTGAAAATCATCCTTTCTCCTAGTGTTGTAGCCATGTACACTGCTGTTACTTTTGAATTCGTTCAGATTGTTAATAACAAATTTCATAAGTGAATATATATATTGTGAGGCTACAGTGAAGATCTCTAGCTCTTTAAATAAGTGTCTGCAGGATGATCTTGGATGAGCTCCAGCAATTATTTTGATTACACGCTTTTGTGCAATGAACACTCTTTTACTCAATGGTGAGTTACCCCAGAATATGATGCCATAAGGAAGCAGAGAATGAAAATAGGCATGTTAAGCTAATTTACTGAGATGTATATCGCCAAAATTTGCTGTGACCCTAATAACATAAGTAGCTGAACTCAACCGTTTCAGCAGATCTTCAGTGTGTTTTCTTCAGTTCAACACCTAATCAATGCATACACCTAGAAATTTTGAATATTCTACCTTAGCTACCGATTTCTGATCGAATTCTATATTTATTAATGGTGTCATTCCATTTACTGTGTGGAACTGTATGTACTGAGTTTTGTCAAAGTTTAATGAAAGGCCATTTACTGAGAACCACTTAATGATTTTCTGAGATCCATCGTTTACAATTTCGCCAGTTAATTCTTGTCTATTGGGTGTGATAGCTATACTTGCATCATCGGCAAAAAGTACCAGCTTTGTATTTTCGCGAATATAGAATGACAAGTCATTAATATATATTAAGAACAGCAGAGGACCCAAGTCCGAACCTTGCGGCTCCCCATTCTCGATTGTTCCCCAGTTTGAGAAATCACCAGTTTTTTTTGCATATTATGTGAACTCCTTATTTCAACTTTCTGCACTCTTCCAGTTAGGTATGATTTAAACCATTTGAGCGCAGTCCCATTCATACCACAGTACCTGAGCTTATCTAGAAGTATCCCATGATTTACACAATCAAAAGCCTTTGAGACATCACCAAAAAATCCCAACAGGTGTCTTCCCATTACTCAGAGAATTTAATATTTCATTTTCCGTTGTAAAACCTTTCTGGAAACCAAACTGACATTTGGTTAAAACTTTATTTTTACAAAGGTGTGAAACTACTCTATAATACATTACTTTTTCAAGAATTTTGGATAAGGCAGTCAGAAGAGAGATTGGGTGGTAGTTGTTAATATCAGACGTATCCCCTTTTTTATGCAGTGGTTTAACAATGGCATACTTCAGTCTATCTGGGAAAATACCCTGCTTCAGAGCGCTATTATATATATGGCTAAGAATCCCACTTATCTCTTGGGAACAAGCTTTTATAACCCTGCTGGAACCATGTGAGCTTTTATTCTTGAGAGAGTTTATTATCTTCTTAATTTCAGAAGGAGAGATGGGTGGAATTTCAGTTGTATCAAATGCTGTGGGTAGGGCCTCTTCCATTAACTGCCTTGCTTCTTCTAATGAACATTTAGATCATATTTTCTCTACAACATTTAAAAAATGATTATTCAAAGTGTTTTCAACTTCCAGCTTCTTGTTTATCAAGTTTCCATTCGCTTCGATGGTGATGACGTCATCCTGTACTCTTGGTTGCCCTGTCTCCCTTGTAATAATATTCCAAATTGTTTTGATTTTGTAATCAGAGGTATTAAACTCAGACATGATGCACATGATTCTGGACTTTTTAATAACCTTTCTTAATGTAGTACAGTAGTTTTTATTATATTTGGTTGTTTCTGGGTCATTATTCTTTCTTGTTGTTAGATACAGTTCCCTTTTGTGGTTACAAGATATTTTTAATCCTATAGTAAGCCTAGGTTTTTGCATGGATTCTTATAATTAGATTTAACTACGTTCTTGGGGAAACAGTTTTCAAATTCTCTTACAAGTGTATCATGAAATAAGTTATATTTTAGATTAGCATTGAGGTCCTTGTTCATCTCATCCCAGTCTAACTGCTGAAGATTTTCTCTGAAATTTCTAATTGTTGAGTCATTGATTGAATGCACAACTTTGGAGGGTAGTTTTGAATTACTGAATGGAGCTATGTCATATACTATAATTAGCCGAGCACCATGATCAGAAAGGCCATTCTCAATAGGACAATTGGTCTATAAAAGTGTTATCTATCAATGTGTTGCTGTCCTTTACTATCTATTACACTCTTTCAGTGAATCAACATTGAAGTCCCCATAAATAGTAATTTGCATCCAAGTTTTCCAGAAATAAATGAAACTTTCCTGAAGGGGATGTATATAGTGTTACAATTATAAAAGAGCCCTCCTTCAGTTTAAGCTGACATGCACACGCTTCTATACGTTGCTCTAGATAAAACTTTTTTGTATCCAAGCTTTTTACACAGTGATAACTTTGACATATATGGCAACTCCTCCTCTCACCTTATTCTCTCTACTCATATGTGCAGCTAGTTTATAACCACTGATATTTACCTTTTCTATATCAGACACAATGTGACGCTCAGACAGGTATACTATATATATTACATTATCAGATTCAGTGTCATCCAAACAAACCAGGAGCTCATCTATTTTGATCTACAATCCCCAAATATTTTGGTGAAAAATGGTAACATAATTTTTTAAAATGGTAACAAGCATACAAAACCTAGCAAGGAATGTGTATAATTATATCTGGTGTAGCCCTGAGTACCTTGGTTAATTGAGAGAGTTTTAGAGCTATGTAAAAGTGAAACAGCACAAATTACTTCATTTCAGCGAGACACACTGCCTCTTTTTACACATGGTTGCATTCATGCTTCTTGAGCAGTATGATTCGCTGGAACTGTTTTTATCGATGCTGTGGCTAATGACAGACTTCTGGCAAACGACTCAATTCTGTAGAAATTAAATGATAATACTACAAGACTCTTAATTTTTTGAATTTTTTCTGGAGAAATTAAATCATACTACTACAATGATCTTTAATTTTCTCGATTTTGTGTTGCCTATCTTCAGCACACTTTATCTTAAAATGCAGTCATTCCCTGTATCGTCACGATGAAGCAACATTGAAGTGTTGTTAGAATGTTACATGAAGGACAATCATCTAGAAATAACCTTCTCGGAATACGTTTAGTATCGAAATCCCAGTCATTTTAAACACATAGGCTGTGTTTTAAACCTCTTGATGAACTGTATTTAGGAGCAAAGGGTTTGTAGAGCATTGATAGAAATACAGATCTGATTTGGGGCCAATTGAGTAACTCTAAAACTTGGTGCTTAGATTTCTTGATTGAGAATGCTCAACATACTGGACTGTCTTCCTTAAGCTGATACAGAGAGATGGAACATCTATGTTCCCGGGGTTGTCAGCCATGAATATGTCACAGTTGTCTTGCCTTATTAGTTGGCTAGTGTGGAAAGAGTATTTTGGCAATAAACAGAACGAAGAACGATGTAAGAAGCAGACTGAGCACTAGAAAAGTAACCGAACGTTTGCATTCTACAAGTAGTACTTAATTTGTACCCTGTTACGACTTTCCAATTGACACGGAATTTCTCCATCTGATGAGTAATGCCACTTACAACGCGGTGGTAGTGAGGAAGAAAATTATAAATTAAAAAAACATTTTTTCAGAATATCTTGCGTAATTTTTGCTTTATCTTTCGAAATTTTTAAGTTCTACCTCCTGAAAAAGAATCGTAGCTGGCAACACTAGTGATAAATAACATGTTTTGTATTTGTATTTTTTTATTTATACTTTGGATCTCTTATTGTACAGGAAGTGAACATCATATAGGACAAGTCTTTTTCCTTAGGAAATATCTAGTTTCAAAACATTGTTCTCTCTAAAAAGTTACACAGTGAGAATGAAAACAGAAAAACGTTTTCTCTAAAAAATTACACTGTGAGAATAAAGACAGAAACATGATGATTACACGTCTGTGGGTATGATATTGGGCAACAATTAATTTCTACACGTAAATGAATGCCATTTGTCTCCTGTTTAAATAGTTGTCTGGTAGCAAAATACCAGTTTTTTCTTGACAAAATTTACTTCAGAAATACAGTAGTAAAGATTTTGTAAGAAGAAAATATCCAAGATATCGAGTGGCAGAATAACTCAAACGTATGAGCCAAAAGGAAATGTCAACTGTTGCATAGAATCAAAACTGCTCCGAAATATTTATTAGAGTAGGTGCTAGGCAGGACTGATTCTTCTTTCAGAGTTTCAACAAAGTTTTTTCCCTTTTTTATTATCTTCTAGCATACAAACTTTATAGCCATCACAATTGAACAAAGTTCAACATGCAGGGCAAAGTAGCCCAGCTTCTCGATAGTATCATAAAGTGATAGACAGTACTTTACCGTGTATGATCGATAACAGAGATAATACATAAGAATGTAACTTAAAATTAAACAAAAAGATATGAAATTTTAATATAACTTAAAAAATTGTACTATTTGAATCTGATTGTCTATTCTCGACACGCAATTTAAAGAACCGTTTTGACAGAATTCAGTCATTTCGCTTTACCTTAACAGTAGAGCGGAAATGATATGGTCGTCGGATGGGCGAACCAATAACATATATATTTTTTATCTAGCTGTATATAAATTTCGGCATATGACTTGACAGTTGAAGAAATGGGAGGGTGGAATCCTGTAAGAGAAAGCGAGAAATATGGAGTGGGTAAGTTTTTTTCACGATTCAGTTTTGCTGAATGTTGTTTACACTTGCGCATCTGCGGCCAAGCCCACTTTTTGGACAGGTTATGGTGATTGCTTCACTTGAACCATTCGTTGAATGTCATTCGCCGAATATCACTCAGACCAAAATATAACGATGTTCGTAGAAATTAACCTACAATAGAGATTTAATGTATGTTTCAGGGCAAATTGCTGCGTCCCTGGTTTGTTGTTTACGTTTGACAAAAATGCTTTATGCACTGAGCGTTATGCAATAATTGACGAGAAAGCCGTTTAGGCTTACTTATCACATAACGAGATATCATTTGTCTATTAGTTTATTGATTCAGGTTGATAGTTGTACTCGGTCTGCAGCAGCTTTGTTTAGTATTTTATGTAACAAAACAAAATAAGTACTTGGAGTGAGAACCACATTTCTGACTTTATGTTTAAAATTAGTGACATACTGTGTAGTGCAGAACATCATAGGAAATATCCTTTCAAAACTTTGCACCTATGCCTTTTGCCATGATAGATATACTTAATTGTTTTTGTAAGAAAAACTTTTATTATTCTCAGGTTCTGTAATATAAAACATTTGTTTGACCATCAATGACAGCAATATCATTTGCACTGTTATGGTAATGTCTCCAGCTGGTGAATTGTTTCCTTGACCTTTGTAGTGCATGTTAGTGCTCCCTCAACAATTGAGCTCCGACATCCCTCCCCACCTGACATACTCATTAAAATGTCACAATAACTTATGTTCTTCTCTTTGCCTCGTTTCTTTTTCTGTATTGTCTAGTGCTGTAAAATCATCCAGATATGGAATTCAAACTTGGAAACTTTTCTCCTCTACAGGCAGGGGTGTGACATATGAATGCAAGCCAAATTGTAAAAGCTTTTGACTGTCTCATATTACATTACTACTTTGTGCTTCAGTGATCCTTTGCTACTTATTACTGTACTTACTTCGTCTGTTTCATTTCAGACCCATCTCAATAGATGGTTGCTAGTACAAGCTATTTACTTTCTTGGTTAATGTTTCTGTAAGAGGCCCCCCTTGCTGCATTTTTCATATTGATGTACAATGTAGACCTATGTACATAATATAAACCAATATACCTGTTGGAGATTTGTTGGCAATGTAGTTTACCATTTCTTTCCATTCTTTACATAAAGTGTGTTAATTATGGAACATTATTTGTGTTCATCCACTCACAACTAAATTGCTGCCTTCCAGCCTAACCTAGATCTAGGGATTCACTGCAGATCAGTTTGTCACCACAAACAATGTATCGAGGGGAGGCACCGTGACACTCTCACCGAACTGTCTGATATGTCAACATGTTCACAATTTTGCAGCAAGTAGCAGGCAGGAAATTGGAGATGTGAAGATATTCCAAAAGAAAGCAGAAGAGTTTTTATTGCTACTGCTCTTATAATTAATAACTTCATTAGGAATTGAGTCTGGAGTTTAGTTTGTAACCAAAAATCATATGGATCATATAAATTCTAGTTACTGTTATTAATATAATTTGTGATCTGCCAATAGGATCGCTTAGAGAAATATTTTGTTCCTAAAACACAGTATCTTATCTATAAGTTCATTTTGGCCTTGTGAATACTCGGAGCGTATTTGATTTCTTCAGTGCCATTATAATATTCAGTCTGAATCAGTAAATCTATTATTCATGGGAAAAAATATAACATTTAATTTATTGCTTGCTATTACTCCTGTTTGCATTTTTTTATGCTGATGGCTTTGGGCTTCTCTTGGAGTCCCTGAGGTTGCATTGTTGTTGTGGGTCTCAGCCCAAAGACTGAGTTTGTGCAGCTCTCTGTGCTAGGCTATACTGTGCAGGCCTCTTCATCTCTCTATAACTACTGCAACCAATATCCACTTGGACCCGATTACTGTAACGGAGTTTAGGTCTCCCTCTACAGTTCTCACCCCTCACTCTTCGCACCATGACCACATTGACAATTCCCTGATGCCTCAGCATGTATCCTGCCAATCTTCTTTTCATCACGTTGTGCCATAAATTTCTTTTCTCGAGAATTTTGTTAGTTGCCTGGTCTACACATCCGATCTTCAACATTATTCTGTAGCACCACATATCAAAGTCTGGTTTCTTTCTGTTTGGCCTATTTATCATCCATGTTTCACTCTAACATAAAGTTACACTACAGACAGATACATTCATAAACGGCTTCCTAATATTGCTTGCCTTTCATGACTGCAGTCTGGTTTCTGTTCAGATTGTAGATAGCCTTATCGTTATCTGTATTTTATGCCTGACACTTTCAGAATTTCAATGAGGTTAGTCCAGTTCACACTGCCAGACATTTTCTGTAAATCCACAAACGCTATCAGTGTAAATTTGCCTTTCTTTAAGCTATCTTCTACGATAAGTCATGGGGGTCAGTGGTGCCCTTTGTGTTCTTACGTTTCTCCAGAATCTAAATTGATCCTCCCCAAGGTCAGCTTCTACCAGTTTTTTCATTCTCCTGTAAATAATTCCTGTCAGTATTCTGTGATGTTTAAACCTGGCAGCAACTGCCAGTTTTGGAATAATGAATTATTTAGATTTTTCCTGAAAGACATTTTTGCTGTTCTGCCACCTTTCACACCAGGTGGAATAATTTTCTCATGGGTGGCCCCCCCAGGATTTCCATAAACCTGAGTGAATGTCGTCAACTCCAGGTGCCTTGTTTTAAGTTAGATTTTGAGTGCTCTGTCAAATTTTTGTAGCAGTGTTGTATCTCTCATCTTATTTTTTGATAATGTAATCTTCCAGCTCATTTCCTTTTATACGTTCCTTTCACCATTCTGCCTTCCTTTCCTTGTTCAGTACTGACCTACCATCTGAAATCTTGTCTTTGAATTTTATAAAAAGGTTTCTGTTTTTTTCCTGTAAGCAGCATCTATCTTTCCCCTGATCATGCATGCCTTTACAGCCTTGGATTTGTCGTCTAGCCGTTTCTGGTCAACCAATTTGCACTTACTGTCAGTCTCATTTTTTAGACACCTGTGTTTCCTTTCATGTGCTTCATTTAGGGCTGTTGCGTTTTTATATTCTCCTTCATCAGTTAAATTCAGTATCTCGTGTGTGTTCCAAGGATTTCTGCTATGCGTTGACTTGTTTGAAACTCTAAACAACAAGAAGTTCTTTCAGTATATCCAGATCCCATCACGTTAATTTTTTACTTTTCTGTAATTTCTTCAGTTTTAACACGCAGTTTATAAACAATAGTTATAATAAGTACACAACTGCTCTCAGAAATGTTTTGCACTTTAAAATTTGATTTTGGCGTGTATCTTATTAGATTAGTGTCCTGATGGATGAGTATGAGATGCAGTCAGTCTCTTGAGGCCAACTAATGAGCTACTTGACTGATTGATATCTGTCCAAAGGTCAAGTTACCTGGCAGCAACTGGGAAGATGGCGTTCATACCAAATGCTCCAAATTCCATGATGCCTGTGACAGAGAATGACGTAGTGATTGATTGGTCCTGATTGGCTTGTCTAGGGCCACAATGTGGAACTTTGCCATTTTTACTGATGAATGAGCTGCCATATTTGTTTTATTAAGAAAAGAATCTTACAGCTACATCCACATACATATTCTGCAAGCTACCGTATGGTGTGTGGTGGAGTGTACCTTGTACCACTACCGTTCACTTCCTTTTCTGTTCCACTCACAAATAAAATGAATGAAAAACACTGCCTATGTGCTTGTGTATGAGCTGTAATCTCACTTATCTTAACTTCATGGTCCTTACGTGAAATGTACATAGCCAGCCATAGAATTGTGCTGCAGTCAGCTTCATTTGCTGTTTCACTGAATTTTCTCAGATGTGTTCCAAGAACAGAATGTTGTCTTTCCTCCACGGATTCTTACTCGAATTCATGAAGCATCTCCATAATATTAACATGTTGATAGACCATATCGATAGCATATCTAGCAGCCTGCCTGTGATTTGTTCTGATTTCTTCCTTTAACCCAACCTGGTGGAGATCCCAAACACTCAAGTTGCACTAATGTTCTACATGCGGTCTCCTTTATGGATGAACCATACTTTTCCTAAAATTATCCCCATGAACCATGGACCTTGCTGTTGGTGGGGAGGCTTGCGTGCCTCAGCGGAACAGATGGGCGTACCGTAGGTGCAACCACAATGGAGGGGTATCTTTTGAGAGGCCAGACAAACGTGTGGTTCCTGAAGAGGGTCAGCAGCCTTTTCAGTAGTTGAAAGGGCAACAGTCTGGATGATTGACTGATCTGGCCTTCTAACACTAACCAAAATGGCCTTGCTGTTCTGGTACTGCGAACGGCTGAAAGCAAGGGGAAACTACAGTCGTAATTTTTCCCGAGGGCATGCAGCTTTACTGTATGGTTAAATGATGATGGCGTCCTCTTGGTTAAAATATTTCGGAGGTAAAATAGTCCCCCATTCGGATCTCTGGGCGGTGACTACCCGGGAGGACGTTGTTATCAGGAGAACGAAAACTGGCGTTCTGCGGATCGGAGCGTGGAATGTCAGATCCCTTAATCGGGCAGGTAGGTTAGAAAATGGACAGTTTGCCCTGTTCTTGGTATCCTGCAGAGATGATGGAGGAACTTTTGCAACAACAATGCGACTGTTTTTTTTCTGTTTTTGTTGAAAATATTAAGGACTGGTTTGGAGAAGACATAAGAGAGAAGGTGAGAAATGGATCATTGTTGAATATTAACCAAACACAGGCACCTCAGACCTGTGACAGGTTGGGTATATATCCATTACCAAAAACTCAACCGGTTTGAAGGTGTCATCTTTCATTGGGATCATACGCTACAGACAGATAACTGTGTGTTAACCTAGAGCCACATGGAATCCATTTTGTTCATTGCCTCCAAGAGAACCTAAGGATAAAAGGGTGGACCCCGGAGCTTTCATCCTAGCCTGAGAAACTTAAGATCACGGGTTACAGATATGATGTCGAGCTCAATTTTCTCCTCCAATGAGCTTTATGTGCCAGAGGTTTGGACGTATGTCATCCATTGTGAACAACTCCCTACATGTGTAAACTGCCCAGAACATCCCCCTCGTGTGCCGATGGGTTCACTTTCCAAGAGGAGAAGAAAATCCAGAAACACGAAACTCGCGATTGCCTGTTTTATCAGGATACTAAGAAAACGTTTAAATGACTCCACTTGATCGATAAGATGTCAAACTTTACAAAAATTTGTGAAAATTCACACGGTCTCGGACACCAACTTCAGGTACTCGCTACATGTGAATGTCTGTTTTACAGTTGGGGGATGGTACACTAGCCCCCCTTCATCACCACAGCCACCACACTAGTGATAACCATGCCATCAGTGCAGCCAGAGATGCCTCATCCTGATCCAGCATCACCAGGGAAGCGGATACCTACCAAGGTGCCCTCCTCCCAGGATAAAACAGATCAGCAATCTACCATCAGCCAGTGGCCAGTGGAGACACAGGCTGTGGGCCATAGAAAAGAATGGTCCTCTTCTGTTGCAGAAGTCAAGACAGGGAAATTCTCACAGAAACTGAATCCTCACATGGGCAAGAAGGATAAATTTAAAGTTAAAGTGAATTCTGCTGCTCCATTTGATCTGGGCCAAGTTACTAGAGCAGTCAATTTCAGAACTGGAAGTCTGCTTCCTTAACACTGGAGCTGTGATCTTAGTCAGCCATACACATTACAATCCGAAGCGCACACATCTCACTCTTAATCCAGTGGTATGTCCCTGGTGACCTCTGCAACTGAGACCATTTTCCTATCACCCTCTTTTTCGACCAATGGAACTTGCACCATGTAGGTCATTTCAAAAAGCCAACTAGCAAGCTTTCAACTCCAATGCAACTTAGCCATGGTGCTGTGAAGAAATAGTTGCAGCTGCCAGAGAGCGTTGCAGGAAACTTTGACAAAAGTGCCAGCCCCCTATGGAACACTTAATAGCATTCAAGAGACTTTGTGTGAAGGCATGGTATTTAATAAAGAAGTAGGAGAAAGCAGGAGTGTTGGAAACAGTATGTGTCATGTGAGAGCTCACATCCAGTCGTCTCAAGTATGGATTAAACTCTGCCACAGTTTTGGCCACCCACTGTCTACAGTAGATCCTTGCATCTCCCTGAGTGGCGACACCTATACTGATCCAGTGGCTATTGCTGAGTATTTTGAGGCAAGCTTCACCAAAATATCCACATCCAGTAACTACCTTCCTAATTTCTCATCTGGAAACACCTGGTGGAGTGAAATTCTCTGTCCTTCCTTGCACAAGGTTTAGTGTCATACAGTGTTCCACTTAGGGAATGGGAGCTTCTGCAGCACTTTAGCAGAGTGTCAAGACACAGTTCCTGGACCCAATAAAATCCATAAGTGAATGCTTAAACGCCTTAGCAATGACAGCATCAAACTCGTCCTTGGGTTTTCCACTTGTATTTTGTGGAAAGGGGAGTTTCCCTCCCAGTGGTGGGAGGGTATTATTATCCCTTTCCTGAATAAGGAAAAATGCCCTCGAATTTTGAGTAATTATCGATCAATCTCTCAAACAGACAGGCCATGCAGATTATTTGCAAGAATGTTTGTGCCTGGAAGCCTTAGGACATATATCATAGTTTTGAAACTGTTTTTGGGAATTCTGGTTCATGACAGACCAACTGATTCAAGTCTGTAGTGCGCAATGCTTTTGTGCAATGCCAGTACCTGATCACTGCCTTCTTTGAACTACAGAAGGTGTATGACACCACCTGGTACCATCACATCCTGTCCAACCTGCGTGAGTGAGGCTTTTGGGGCTGCTGACCATTTTTATCCAGAATTTCTGTTCCTCTGGCTGTTCTGGGTCCAAATAGCAACTAATACATTCAGAGCATTACCCTCTTCATGTTTGCAATCGGTGGTATTGTGACTGCAGTGACAGTATCACCATCACTGTCAATGACATTTACCTGCATTACAGTGCTGCATCGTTGCACACCACATAGTGCCAACTTCAAGGGGCTACAGAGAAGATACATAATTGGGCTCTGAATTGTGGATATCAATTTTTCATCTGTGAAAACTAGTGTCATGTACTTTTGTTGAGTCAGAACTGTGCATCTGTACCCAGAACATTTACCTCAGTAACCAGTTACTTGAAGTCATTGAAACTTTCCAATTTTTAGGCCTTTTATTTGAGTCAGTTAACATGGTTACCACATGTACACCAATTCAAGGCAAATTGCTTGAGGAATATTACAAATCACCCAAAAATGGGTACACCAGCTGGAATACAATTAGAAGCTCTCTGTGAGGACTTCCAGCTGTCTGCTCTTGTCTGTGTACATAGAATTCCCTCTGGGCATCCCCTGTGGTATGTACCAAGTGATAAGATTCGGGTGGACCTCTTCTGGATCGTAAGAAAAATGTTGACCCCTCAATTCTCAGATGTGCATTCAGTTTGTGTCTCTGTGACTACCCATATTCAACATGCATCTACATGGACGGATTGAAAATCAATGACAGTGTTTGTTATGCTTTTGCACACGGAAGGGAGCACGAGAAGTATTCTCTGGTGAGTATATACAGTGTATACACTGCAGGCTCAGCAGTACTACATTAAAGCTCTCGCCATTAAGGACTTCCCGGTTTGTATTGACACCGTGAGCTGCTTAAAAGACATAGCTCAGTGCTACCCCAAAAACCTTTTGGTCACTAACATCCAAGACCTTTTAGTTGACCTCCACAGCCACAAAATGACAGTAACATTCATCTTAGGAGTACCAGGCTCAGACTTAAAATTGCAACTGTGTCTGATTCTGAACACCTGAGATATGAATAGCAGGCTACAGTGACCTTCAACAAGCTGAGAGCAATCGAGGGGACCATTGAGGTGGCATACTTCTCTCCAGGCCCCTCAGAAAGATGCCGCAGTACTTCACTAACTGTGTGTGGGGCACAAGACACTTAACCATGTATTCCTTTTGCATCAGGAGGGCCCCACTCAGTGCAGCTGTGGTGGTAATCTCACAGTAGCACATATCCCAGCAAAGTATGCCTTGCTGGCCGATTTCAGATAAGCATTCAGCCTGTGTGCACACTACCTCAGATACTTGCAGACAGTGGGTTGGCAGCTACTAAAGTCTTACATTTCCTGAGGGTAAGCAGATTTTACAATATAATTTAATGCACGTTCGGTGTATGGTATCGTTGTGAGAGGGAGTACCTCTCGTTGTGGCATGTGCCCTCAGGCTACTTTCTCCCTCCTTACTGTCAAGCTTTTTCAATTTTTTATGTACATATTTTATTTATCTACCTGTTTAAGGTAGGTAGCTTTCTAGTCTTTACAATCTGCATTTTCTCACCTCATTTTCATTTTCCACCCCATTTTTAGTTGTACTGACTATGATGACTCTTCTTTGTGTATCCTTCAGTGACCAGATGCAAGTTTTAGCTATCTGGCTGACTGCTTGGGCTTCATATCAGTTTTAACTGTCTGATTAAAACTACTGTCACACATATTATTTTCAGCTATGACAACATGGTCACAGATCCTGTAGCTGACAACTTTCCTTTTCTCATTTCTTATCTTTCTACATGATTTTCCTGTGGATCGAGGGACAGAGAACTGAGTAGTGCAGTCCCTTTAAATTCAATATTATCATCATTACAAGTTGTCATACTCATTGCTGAGTGTTGTGAATCGGGCATCTATATTCAGATTGTTACCAGCTTGTCTTGGAGCCTGCTGAAGAATTGGATGGAGATCTTCTTGTTTTGATCTATCCACTTGCTTGCTGCTCTCCTCCTTGGTCTCGTACCTTCAACCTTTTCTTTCCAAGATTATTTTCTCTACATTTCCTCCATACCTTCTTACAATATGGCCAAAGGATTGGAGAATTTTTTGACTGACACCAGAAGAAAGGTGCCTGGAGATATTTAGTTGCTTAATAATGGACACATTAATTCTCCTTTAGGTCCATTCTAGGTGCAGTGTCATTTGCCAGCACCAGAGCTCAAATGTATCAATATACTGTTTGTCTCCGGCCTTAAGGATCCATGTTTCACAACTATGAAAGAAGGTGGGAAACACACGTGTTTCAGCAAGCTGGGTCTGCCCGAAAGCAGCTGGTTGTAGGGCTTCACGCTCGTCTTCAGTCCTGGAGACTGATTCAGTGAAGTCCTCCCAGCCAGGGAAACCCAAGGAACAGCGTGAGAAATCGAATAGACCCCCAAGAACAAGGAACTTGCGGTGGCACCCACACCACAACTACCTACAAGCTCTGCATCTGAGGATGGGGTGGAGGTTCTGGTGTCTGCTGAGGTCCTGGATCTCACCGGACCCTCAGACACAATGGATATAGACTGCTCAGGCAAACTGTCGGTGCAGTCTCACGATGATGTCATCCTCCAGTGGAATTGCGGCGGTTTTTTCCACTGACTGGTTGAGCTATGGCAACTGTTAAGCTTTACACCTGCTTTCTGCATTGCCCTCCAGGAAACCTGGTTCCCAGCAATGCGGACCCCTGCCCTCCACTGCTATAAGGGATATTACAGGAACCGTAATGACTATAATCGAGTGTCAGCTGGAGTTTGCGTTTATGTCCTATACTCAGTCTGTAGTGAAACTGTGCCCCTTCAAACCCCTCTTGAGGCTGTGGCTGTCAGAATATGGACTACACAGGAAATAACTGTCTGCAATGTGCACCTTTCTCCAGATGGTGCAGTACCCCTGAACGTATTAGCTGCACTGATTGATCAATTCCCTAAACCTTTCCTACTTTTGGGAGATTTTAATGCTCATAACCCCTTGTGGGGTGATGCCGTGCTTCTGGCCAAAGCAGAGATGTCAAAACTTTATACTGTCTCAGTTCGACCTCTGCCTTTTAAATACTGGGGCCACCACACATTTCAGTGTGGCTCGAGGTAGTTACTTGGCCATTGATTTATCAATTTGCAGCCCAGAACTTCTCTCATCTATCCACTGGAGAGCACATGACGACCTGTGTGGTAGTGACCATCTTCCTGTCACTGCCCCGGCATCAAGCCCACAGACACCTACTCATATGGGTGTTAAACAAGGTGGACTGGGAAACTTTCACCTCTGATGTCACCGTTGACTCTCCCCCACATGGTAACATTGATGTGATGGTTGAGCAGGTGACTACCACAATTAACTCTGTGGCAGAAAACACGATCCCTCGCCCTTAAGGTTGCCCCCAGTGAAAGACAGTCCCTTGGTGGTCGCTGGAAGCTGCTGAGGTAAGTACAGAGCGTTGGTGAGCTCTCCAGCAACATAAGCGGCACCCTTCCCTAGAGCATCTCATAGCCTTTAGGCGGCTCCGTGCCCATGTATGCCAGCTTATAAAACGACGGAAACAAGGGTGTTGGGAGAGGTATGTGTCAACCATTGGGTGCCATGTGTCACCTTCCCAAGTGTAGATGAAGAGTAGACCTCTTTTTGGATGCCAGACCCCAACAGGTATCCCTGGCGTTACCATCAATGTCATGCTATTTGCCGACGTAAACGCGATTGCCGAGCACTTTGCTGAGCACTATGCTCGAGCCTCTGCATCGCACCATCGAACAGCGGATGGAAAGGAAAAAGTCCTCTCATTCACTGCACACCACAGTGAACCCTATAACATCCCATTTGTGGAGTGGGAGCTCCTCAGCGCACTTGCACATTGCTCCCGACACAGCTCCTGGGCTGGATCAGATCCACAGCCAGTTGATTAAACATCTCTTGCATGACTACAAGCACCATCTCCTTGTGATCTTCAACTGGCTCTGGTGTGATGGTGTCTTTCCATCGCAATGGCGGGAGAGCACCATCATTCCGGTGCTCAGACCCGGTAAAAACCCACTTGATGTGGTTAGCTATCAGCCCATCAGCGCCTCACCAACGTTGTTTGTAAGCTGCTGGAACATATGGTGTGTCGGCAGTTGGGTTGGGTCGGGTCATGGAGTCGTATGGCCTACTGGCCCCATGTCAGAGTGGCTTCCACCAGGGTTGCTCTACCGCTTATAATCTTGTATTCCTCAAGTCTGCTATCCAAACAGCCTTTTCCACACACCAACTCCTTGTTGCCTTCTTTTTTGATCTACACAAAGCATATGACACCACCTGTCGACATCATATCCTTGCCACATTATACAGGTGGGGTCTCAGAGGCCCGCTCCAAATTTTTATCCAGAGTTTCCTGTCACTACGTACTTTCCATGTCCAAGTTGGTTCCTCCCATAGTTCCCACCATACCCAGTAGAATGGAGTCCCGGAGGGCTCTGTATTGAGTGTATCACTATTTCTAGTGGCCAATAATGGTCTAACAGCAGCTGTATGGCCATCTGTCTCACCCTCTTTGTATGCAGATGGCTTCTGCATTTCGTACTGCTCCACTGGTACTGATGTTGCTGAGCGATGCCTACAGGGAGCCATCCATAATGCGCAGTCATGGGCTCTTGCCCACGGCTTCCAGTTTTCGGCCGCTAAGTCATGTGTCGTGCACTTCCATCAGCGTCGTACCGTTCACCCGTAACCAGAACTTTACCTTAATGACAATCCTCTCACTGTAGTGGAGACAAATCGATTCTTGGGACTGTGTTTTGACACCCAATTGACTTGGCTACCTCACCTTTGTCAGCTTAAGCAGAAGTGCTGGCAGCACCTCAATGCCCTCCGCTGCCTGAGCAACACCAACTGGGGTGCAGATCGCTTTACTCTGCTGCAGCTCTACAAAGCCCTTATTCAGTACTGCCCTGACTAAGGGAGTCTGGTTTATGGTTCGGTGGCACCCCCAGCATAGCATGTAGTCGACCCAGTGCACCACTGTGGCGTTCGCCTAGTGACGGGAGCTTTCAGAACGAGTCCGGCGACCATTGTCCTGGTGGAAGCCGGAGTCCCTCTATTAAAGGTTAGGCATGCACAACTGCTCGCCAGTTAAGTTGCACACATTCGTGGGTGTCCTGAGCATTCGAATTACCATCTCCTTTTTCCACCCGCGGTAGTTCATCTCCCACATTGGCAGCCAAGATAAGGGATAACGATTGCAGTTTGCGTGTGATCCCTTCTGCCTGAACTGGAGTCCTTCCGTTTACCACCTTCCCATCTAGGTCCATCCGCCCACATACACCTCCATGGTGTAGATCTAGGCCACAGGTTCGTCTCGACCTTTCACATGACCTTAAGGACTCAGTTGCTCCTGTTGCTGTGTCACTTCCTTTCAATTCTTGATGTGTTCCTGGGGCTCTTAAGTGGTTTACACTGATGGCTCGATGGCTGATGGTCATCTTGGCTTCGCCTACGTCCACAGAGGCCATTTTTAACAGCATTCCTTGCCCTATGGGTGCAGTCTGGTGGCCATCTCTCGTGCACTTCAGTATATCCGTTCATGCCCCGGGGAATCATTTCTTCTGTGTACTGACTCCTTGAGCAGCCTACAAACTATCAACCAGTGCTACCCTTGCCATCCTTTGGTAGCGTCCATCCAGGAGTCCATCTATGCCGTGGACCAGTCCCGTCATTCAGTGATGTTTGTGTGGACCCCAGGATATGTCGGCATCCCAGGCAACGAACTTGTCGATAGGCTGGCCAAACAGGCTATCGGAAACCACTTTTGGAGATGGGCACCTCTGAACCTGACCTGCATTCTGACTTATGCCATAGGGTTTTTCGGCTTTGGGGGATGGAATGGCACAACAGTACACACAATGAACTGCGTGTCATTAAGGAGACTATGAATGTGTGGAAGACTTCCTTGCGGGCCTCTCACAGGGAATTGGTTGTCCTCTGCCAGCTCAGCATTGACCACGCTTGGGCGACTCACAGTTACCGCCTGCACTGTGAAGACCTGCCTGAGTGTCGGTGCAGCTTACGGTTCACAGTGGCCCGTATTCTGGTGCACTGTCCCACATTGACTGCCGAGCAACGGAATCTTGGGTTGCCGGACTCGTTGCTGCTGTTTTTATCTGATAATGCCTCATCGGCTGATTTAGTTTTCTGTTTTATTCGTTAGGGAGGGTTTTATCATTTTATCTAAGTTTTAGCACATGTCCTTTGTCCCTCTGTGTCCTCCACCCTAGCGCTTCAAGGGTGGAGGTTTTAATGCATTGCAGAGTGGCTAGCTTCTCTTTTTTTCATTCTTGTGGTCAGCCAGCCATGGTAATCTGCTTTGTTGTTTTAATCTCTTCATCCCATTTCTTGCATATCTGTGGTTTTCTTGTTTCCTTTTGTCCATTTACATGTTTGTTGCCCTTCATAATTCTTGTGATTTTTCCTTTCATTCCGTTTTGAGTTGTCAGTCTTGTTTGTTTTATTCTCACACATGAGGCATTGTTTTATTCGGAACAAGTGACTGATGATCTCATAGTTTGGTCCCTTTCCCCCTCTTTTAATCCAACCAATCAACCAACTTAATAGTGGAAGGGATATATAGAAAGACATTATCAATGAAAGGAAAGAGGAAGTAGATAAATGATGTGAAAGATATGGCAGTGCAAGAAGAATTTAGCAGAACATTGCAATACTTAGAATGAACAGGGCACCTGAAGTACACAAAATTTTCTTGGAGTGCTTGGTCCTTGGAAGAATTAGCCATGGCAAAAAATTCCATCTGGTACACAAGATATATGAGACAGACTTAAAGACAATAATTCCAATACCAAAGAAGGCAGCTGCTAACAGGTGTGAATTAAAAATTTAATGAATTGTGGTTTTGAAAAACATGGCATGAATTGTTCCCAGAACAATGAAAAACAGGTAGCTGGTCTCTGGGAAGATCAGTTTGGTTTCTGGAGAAATGAGGGGAACATGACTCAGTACTGACCCCTCAACTAAAGGAAACCAAAACCATGTTTATGACGTGTAGATTTACAAAAAGCTTTCGGAGTGTGTTGACTGGAAAACACTCTTTGAAATTATGGAGGAGTTACGAATAAAATATAGGGTTATCTGCAACCTGTGCAGAAAGCACAGTTCAGTCGTAAGACCTGAAGAATATGAAACAGAAGCAGTGTATATTGAGAATTGAGTGAGACAATTTCATAGCCTACATCTGGTGGTATTCAGCCTGTATGTTGAGCAAACAGTAAAAGAAATTGAGGAGAAATTTAGAGCGGACTTAGAGTGGAGGGAGAGAAAATAAAAACTTCAGGGTTTATGGATGGCATTGTAATTCTGTCCGAGACCACAAAACGCTCGGAAGATCGGTTGGTGGATGGGATGGTATCTTTTAAAGAGACAGTAATATGAACATCATCAAAAGTAAAACAATGGAAGTGGAATGTAGCTGAATTCAATCTGGTTATGCAGAGGAAATGGATTAGGAAATGAGAGACTAAAAATGGTAGATGAATTTTCCTATTTTGGCAGCAAAATAACTGATGATGGCCAAAGTAATGAGTGTGTAATATGCAGTCTGGCAATAGTAAAGTAAGTGTTTCTTATAAAGAGAATTTTCGTGGCATTGAATATAAATTTAAATGTTGGGAATGTTTCCTGAACATATTTGTCTGAAATACAGCTTTGAGTGGAAGAGAAAATTGAACAATTGCCAGTTGAGATGAGAAGAGCAATATAAGCTTTTAATGTGGTGCTACAGAAGAATGCTGAAGATTAATTGCTGCAATATAGAAAGGAGAAGGAGTGGAGTTACAGATAGGCACAATGAAAATTCTTTCTCGTTGTGCTTGTCTCTGACTACTTGCCTCCTGTTGGTGGTGAATAGCAAATAGCAATCTATCCTTTCCATATCATTGTTATTCTATCCTGGATTTTCCATTATCTGAAGATTAATTGGGTAGATTGGATAATTAATGAAAAGGTACTGAATAAAATTGGGGACAAAAGTAAATTTGGAACAACTTCGTTAAGCTAAGTAGTACAATCAATAAATAAATACTTGAATACCGAAAGCCAAATAATTGAATGTCTATGATAGAGCTTAATATAAATATTTGTAAAACAGTTGTAAGTTTGGTGGTGGTATTCATTTTCCCTCAAAAATTGACCGACTGTATAAAACAGGGGTGGCCAAGATTCTGCTCGCGGGATGTGCCCTGGCCCAGTTGCAAAGTGCTCACCCTCGTTTCACATTTCCCCTAGCGCCCCTCCGTGCTGTCTGAGCGTTTTGAGGGGGAAGAGGAAAAATAGCACCGCATTTAACTGGCAGTACAGTCGTACTGCATATGACCTGGTTCATATTTCACGTATCTCAACAACATAGACATAATTTTTATGTGGTTCAAACTGTCGGCATAGGGACAGACGCAGACAATTTCACAATGTTTCGCGCCCAAGTTGTCACATAATCTTGACTGACTTAGTTCCGTAATCGAAAAACGATCTTTCACTCTAATATGTCCATAGAAATATCGTAACATTTTTGCAACCTTGTTATGGAGACATGGAAAATCTACGTGAGAAAAGAAATGTAGACGTCTCGGACAGTTTTAACGTAAAAATATTAGTAATTAGAACTGGAATTACCTTGCAGGCCAGTCAATTATATCTACACATGCACAGGGGCGCTTTCAACTGAAACGGCAAACGGTCTTGAAAACAGCTCGAAAATAGATGTAAGATTGACAGTTACCTCAAAACGTTTATAAAACTGTCATTTTAATTTTTGCAAGGCCGGTATGAATTCTTCAGACCTCATGCTTTCTGTAACGCCAGTGACCTTAGGTAACTGGATTGTCTTTGTCAGAATGTGTCCCTTCGAGAACGCGACTTTTTTTTCTTTTCTTTTTTTAGATGCATCCCCATCAAATCAGAATTTACCTTGCAGAATCTTACTGTTGGCAATGTGCAGTCAAGTCTACTTAAAATGCGAAGTCTGTAATCCACTCCAGATGTTCTACTTTTCTTTCCTGCCCTCCTTTTTACTTCATAAATTCAACAATCACCACCACCACCACCACCCAGTTCTTTCACTTAATGATACGACCTCTTTGAATAGGCGTGTAACAAAGCATCCCAGTAAGATCTTCCGTTTCTTCCGATCCTGAGCTTCCCGTTGCCAATTGAATCCCACTCTCTTCCTTAGATCTCTGTCCCATCTGTTTGGTAGTCTTTCTCTAGAATTGGGTTCCAGTCTAGAATAATGCCTCTCATAAGCTTGCCAGCCCAATTTAATTCGACATAATATTTCTGGTTTTAAATCTCCTTTCATGTTTATCAGTTGACCCAGATAGATATTTTCTGTAACTACTAGGAGTTGTGTACTCCCAACTGATATACTTCCCTCAGGTGTCCATTCATTGATCATTATCTTGGTTTTATCAATGTTCATTTTTAGTCCAGCCTCAAAGCACACTAATGTAAGTTCGTTAACTAATACTTGAAGTTCTTCTATGTCATTTGCAAGTAGGACAGTTTCATCCGCAAACCTCAAGTTGTTCAGTCTTTTTCAGAGAGCTTGAATTACCTTTTCTACCCAATTCAATTTAGACATGGCTTTTTCTAAAACTGCTGAAAATAGTTTGGAAGTTATAGAATCACCTTGCTTTGTATCCTTTTCAATGGGAAATTCATCAGTAGCTCACAAAGGCTGTGTAGGTATTGTAAATGTTATTTTGGATTTTGATATAGCCCTGTTCTACTCCTTGTTCTTTTTGAGCCGCAAACATAGCTGGGTGACTTCATCGAATAAAAGGCCTTTTCAGAGTCTATAAAAGCAAGGCAAAGGGGTAGATAGTACTCATTTGTTATATCCAGTAGCGTGAAGATATGGTCAACTGTGCTAAATCTTGATCGGAAACCGGCTAGATCAATGGGTTGAGCCCGGTCGAGTGTAGTGCTCAATCTGGTAGTCAGCATCCTAGTGGAAACTTTGTACAGTATGGAGAGTAAGCTGATAGGGCGATGTTTCTTTATATCTTTGGTACTATCTTTCTTATGTATTAGAATTATTCTGGCTTTATTTCAGTCTCTTGGCAATGTTGGTTGGTTGGTTGTTTGGGAGAAGAGACCAAACAGCAAGGTTATCGGTTTCATAGGATTAGGGAAGGATGGGGAAGGAAGTAGGCCGTGCCCTTTCAAAGGAACCATCCCGGCATTTACCTGGAGCAATTTAGGGAAATCACGGAAAACCTAAATCAGGATGGCCGGACGTGGGATTGAACCGTCGTCCTTCCCAATGCGAGTCCAGTTCTTGGTAACGTTCCACAGTGCAAAAAACCTGAAAATATCTTAGTTATGCTTTATGGATTCCTCATCCATCAGCTTTACAACATTGGCTGGCAGGTCATCACTACCTGGAGCCGACCCTTTGTTTGACTTCTGATGGGAGTATTTCTGGAATTTGAGAGACGGAAGCATACGATTCATCTAGAATCAAGGTATCATCATTGATTTTACTGTATATGTTAGTATAAAAATTTCCAATATATTCAAGTATTTTTTTTCTTGTCTGTAATTCTGCCTTGATATGTGTATAATGCTATTAGCTGATTCGTTCCAATCATAAGCATATGCTTGGCTTTCTTTAAACTAGATGTATTCTCAAGACTGGCTTTTAGCGGGTCTTCTTCATTAGACAGATTAGATTAGATTAGATTAGTTTTTCGTTCCATAGATCCATGCTGAGGAGATCCTCGTGGATGTGGAACATGTCAATTTTTTTAAGCTGAAATAACAATACTAATAGTATGAATATATACAATACATCATTTGTTTCTATTAAAAAATTATTCAGTGGAGTAGAAGGAATTGGCCACTAGTAAGTCTTTGAGGCTCCTTTTAAATTGATCTTTATTTGTAACTAAGTTTTTTATGTTTGCTGGCAAATTATTGAAGATGAGTGTTCCTGAGCAATGGACCCCTTTTTGAACTAAAGTAAGTGCTTTTAAGTCCTTGTGCAGATCATTTTTGTTCCTGGTATTGTATGTATGAACTGAGCTGTTTGTTGGAAAAGGAGATATATTATTTAGGACAAATTTCATTAAGGAGTAAATATACTGACAGGCAGTGATTAGTATACCCAGTTCTTTGAAGAGGTTTCTACATGACGTCCGTGAATTTACTCCACAAATAATACATATTACACGCTTTTGGACTCTGAAAACTTTTGTTTGGCTTGAAGAGTTACCCCAAAATATTAAACCATATGACATTATGGAATGAAAGTAGGCAAAGTATGCAAGCTTTTTCATTTTTATGTCGCCTATGTCTGCTAACACTTGAATTGCAAATACAGATTTGTTAAGGCGTTTCTGCAGTTCTGTGGTATGCTCCTCCCAACTGAATTTATTATCAAGTTGTAACCCCAGGAATTTAAGACTGTCAACCTCTTCTATCTGCTCTTCTTCATACTTTATGCATATGCTGGGTGGAAACCTCTTACAGGTTCTGAATTGCATGGAGTGAGTCTTTTCCAAGTTTAATGTCACTGAGTTGGCTTTAAACCATTTATTAATATCCATGAAAATATCATTAGCAGATCTTTCTAAAACTACACTCGACATACTATTTATTGCAATACTTGTGTCATCTGCAAGCAAAATGATCTCTGCTTCTGACAGTGTAACTGATGAGAGATCATTAATGTACACAAGAAAAAGCAATGGTCCTAAGATGGATCCTTGTGGGACACCACATGTAATTTCTTCCCATTCTGATGATGACTGATGACTTAATTCTCTAGTCCCTTGTACTGTGACACCCTTTGTTTCCTGTTAGCTAGGTATGACTTGAACCATTTTGCAGCACTGCCCGTGACACCATAGAATTCTAATTTATTTAAAAGGATGTTGTGGTTCACACAACCAAATGCCTTTGACAAATCACAGATAATACCTGCTGCTTGTAATTTGTTATTTAATGAATTAAGTACAATTTCACTGTAGGTGTAAATAGCCTTATCGATATCAGAACCCTTCAGAAATCCAAACTGTGTTCTTGATAATATGTTATTTGTGGTCAGATGGTTGAGAAGCTGCCTGTACATTACTTTTTCGAAAATTTTTGAGGCTGCTGGCAAAAGTGAAATTGGTCTGTAGTTTGATGGTATCTCTTTATCCCCTTTCTTGAATAGAGGCTTAACATCTGCATATTTTAGCCAGTCAGGAAATGTCCCAGTTATAATTAATTGACTGGTTACACAAGTAACTTAGAATTGTACTAAACTCACAATAACATGCTTTAATTAACTTTGTTGATATTTCATCGTAACCACTAGAATGCTTTTTGTAAAGGCTAGTTTCAGATATTCAAGGGCATTATTTACTGAGCCTGAAAATCCCATTCTATCAGTAACGGATATAAAGTACTTGTTAAATAGATTTGCCACACTATGCCCATCGGTTACTAATGTGTCATCTACCCTTAATGCTATTTGCTCCTGTTCCTTTCATACTTCTTGATGTTGTCTTTCATGCTCTTTCTCAGAGTTTTGCAGTGCTCTGCATAGTCTGTCTTATCTTTATCTGTATCAACTTTCATTCTTCTTCTTTTGCCCATCAAACCTGTTGTTTTATTTGTCAGTTTCTGGGGTTGGTTTTGTGATTTACATAAGCCACTGACTTCTTCAGCTGTTGTAATGAGTACCTTGGATACTTCTTCTGCTTCACATTCTTTTAATTTTCTCTGAATTCTTTCTTGAAATTCCTCTTTCCGTTCAAGATTTTTGACATTTAAAATTTTACTTCTTCGTTTAATTAGTTTTAACCTTTCATATTTTGTGTCAAATTCAAATCTTGCTCTTACTAATCGATGATGACTGCTTGACTTGAACCTGTTTAACGCAGTGACATCTTTAATGTTTTGAGTCCTATTGGTGAGAATGAAGTCTATCTCGTTTTTCACTTCAAACTTAGGACTCCTCCAAGTCCATTTGCGACTTGGGTGATTCTTGAAAAACGTATTCACAATAGGTGTTTTCATGCATTCTGCAGATTGTACCAATCTCTCACCTCCATCATTTCTTGCGTCTATTCCATATTTGCCAACAACTGAATCACCTTCTTTGTATGTTCCAACATTGGTATTTAAGTCTCAAATTATAAATTTATAAAAACAGTCTCTGTCTTTCTCATAGATTTCCTTCAGACATTCGTAGAAAGATTCTCTCTCTTCATGCGAATGAATAGACTTACGTGCATATGCTTGAACTATTTGGATCTTATACCTGTCTGATATTTTTAGGACCAAGGGTGCAATTATGCTTGAAATTCCTTCTAATGCTGTTATCTTGTCGACAATAGTTTTGTTTGCTAAAAATCCAACGCCATTTAATTTTCCATTTGGTTCTCCACAATAATATACGAGATTCCCCGTATTCAAGGCAGTTTTCGTTTTTTACGGTGCACTTCACTTAACCAACGATGTCCCAGTTAATTTTCTCTAGCTCCTCTACTGTTTCCGTTAAACTGTCATCTCCCACTGGCGTGCGACAGTTGTACGTACAGATTTGAAGGCATTGCTTTTCTCATTTTGTAGACTTTGTATTTTGCGATACTAAAGCAGCTCGCAGCTCCCACAAGAAGATCCGAACGTGGGCCTGTTTTAACTCCGGGACATTTTACCTTACTGTCACACATCATGACTCATAGGCGAAAGGTATAATCGCCACGCATGCTTCAGAACGGTTTGGCGATATAACTTTCGAGGCCGCCCCTAACATGGGGTACAGACGCTGCCTATGGATGAGAAGTATAGGTTGGAAAATGAAAGACCCCTAGCCCTCGAAACCTAAAAGCATCAGGGTCGGAAAAGAACAAGAGTTGGCCGAGGATGGCCAGATAGGAAAGATGAAAGTGAGGAGCCTGGCATAAGTAAGTGGAAGCAATGCCAGGACTCAGCTCGGGGCCCTAGCCACGTACTCACTAGTAGGTGTGAGTCCCCTGGGGGGAAATTCAACAATAGCGAGATTTAAATTGAAAAATCGTCGCAGGCCTCCCCCTTGACTTAAACATTGCAGTAATATATGAAGTCTCCATACTCTTCGTTCATTTCCATTAAAAACTGTTGCAATCATTATTCCATTTTCAGTTGCGACTTCAGGAAGTTTACTATTCGTACCATCAATTTCTTAAAGTGCTCAGTGCCTGCAAATTTATTACAAAGTGCTTCTTGATGTACAGAACAATGAATCCTGTCTGTCGTTCGTTGTAATTTTTTGCTCTTCCATTGTCATCTAGAAATTTAAATTATTTCTGCATGGTATAGTGATTTCGTTTCATAGCAAATAAGCAGTACCCGTCACTTGTGCAAATCGAGACTTCTCATCCCTCTCTTCTGGCATTCCCATTCATTTTAAAGGTTTGTAACGATAGATCGTTGAACTGCATGTTTTTGTGCATACAGCCGCTGGACCTGTGGACGTCCTCCATATCACGAACAAATGACTGAGGGTAAACAGTGCTGACGCCACGCTTCTGCCTCTCAGCGAGTTGTGCCGACCGCAAACTGCCGCACAGCAATGCTACATGAAATGTGGCGCTGTTTCGGGTACTTCTAAGGACCGAGGAAAACAAGAGTTGACAGCCCGGGCCTTTGTCCGCCCGCGGCCCACACGTATTGCACACATGAAGTTTGGCACGCTGAGGCTGGTCGTGGCATAAAAAGATTTCTGTATTAGCTCCTCTTTCAGAATTTGACTTTAGGCACATGTCTGTGAAGGGATTTGATGTCTGGTGGGAGTGCATTAAACAGCTTACGGCTGGAGCTACAAACTCATTTTTGAACAAGCTTTAGATTTTTCAATTCAGTAAGCAAACTTTTATTGGTTCTTGTGTTGTAGTCATATTTGCTGTTGTCTTTGTACAGAGAAAAGTTATTACAGACAGAGGTCAACAAGGAAAAAATTTACTATGAGGAGGAGGTAAGGATAACCATCTTTCGAAACATGTTCCTGCAAGTGTGTCTGTGATGGATACCACTCATTATTCTGATGTTTTCTGCGCAGTGATGTTTTTCTTCTCTGGGAGGTTGCTTCCCCCAGAATAAAGTTGTATACGACATTAATGAATGAAAGTAGCCAAAGTAGGAAGCTATAATGGTATCTGCTTCAGCCACAGAAACCATAATTTGTAGTGCAAATATTGTTGAGCTAAGTCTTTTAGAAAGATGGAAAAATGTGGCTTGACCAATTACATTTGCTATCTATATATGCACCCAGGAATTTTGTATCCTCAACTTTTTTTTGTTGGTTGATCACTATACTTTATATAAATTTCTTCAAGATTTCATTGTTGTGTATGGAACCATGGAACCTTTTATCTGCATTGAGTGAGAGACCATTTGAACAAAACCTACTTAAACTTTCAGTGAAAACTTTGTTCGTAGTTTGTTCAAGTTGTTGCCACAATTCATCAGCGAGGATTGTAGTTTCATCTGCAAAAAGGGTAAACTTACTCTTTGTATCGGAACGAAGAGGGAGATCGTTAATGATAATAAGAAATAACAATGGACCTAAAACAGAGCTTTGTGGCATACCGCAGTTTAGGGTCCCCCACTCAGGTGAGGCAGGTGCTCTGGATGCGCCATTCAGCATTTAAGTCTGCTTCCGTTACTCAAGCCACGAACCAAGAAAAACGGAAAACTATTCTCCGTATTCGTATCCAACTTCATAGAAACGATGTTTAGACTGTGCGCTGCATGATTAGCATTGTCAGTAGTAGTGTTAGTGTCGCGCCTGCTGTTGGGTGCCGGTAAAGCTAGGTTTGGAGTACAAGCATCGGGGTGCATTGCAGTTGCAGGCAGTCAACTTGGGTCTGTACGAGGTGAGCAGGGCTTTACTCGTGAAAATGTTTTATCGAAACAATAGCAATAATGCTGCTGCTCCTCGAAAGGATCTTTCTGCACCGGGGTTGATTAACATGATTCGGAAGTTGGAATTAACTCGAATTGCTCCTGGGAGAAGCCGACGGCTAATCGCGCCTCAGGTTGTGAAGAAGTTACTGTTGCCGTGGCTGAGAGAATGCTGAACGCAATTGCGATCTTCAGTCAGCCCACGAAATGTTCCGGCAGCTGAACATTCCACGGCCCACCGTTCGAAAAGTGCTGTGAACAACTATGAAATGAAATGGTTTCCGTACAAACTTCCAGGATGTCGAGGATGCAGACGGTCGCCACATTGAGCAACGTTTGCAACATAAACACGATACGGGATCAACAAATGTTAATCGCTCATGTGGAAATTAAAGTGTATTTCTGTCGATGATTTGTACGTTATCTCTCTTCCGTATGTTCTTACAAATGTTTCCACAAAGTTTCATTGTTCTACGATGACTCGATTTCCATGGGAGCCCTCTCAAGTAGCGGAAGTGCAATTATAACCACCCTGTACTTACAGCACGTTTCCAATAGAGGCAGTGTACCCCACTATCCTTCCAACATAGCACCAACACATCCATTACTTATGCGAGGATCTAAAAGTTCACGTACATTGACAACCAAGATATAAAAAGAATTTCAAAGCACGGAGAACGCAACCAGAAGTAAACATCACATAAAACACGACAGCTAGTCCTCTGGTACTGTACATCCAACCTTTGTAATAAGAACAAGTGTTTTTACAGAAACTGAACAATAACCAAACGATTAATACGCAGCCGACCGTTGTGGCCGTGCGGTTCTAGGCGCTTCAGTCTGGAACCGCGTGACCGCTACGGTCGCAGGTTCGAATCCTGCCTCGGGCATGGATGTGTGCGATGTTCTTAGGTTAGTTAGGTTTAATTAGTTCTAAGTTCTAGGCGACTGATGACCTCAGAAGTTGCATAGTGCTCAGAGCCATTTGAACCATTTTGAATAATACACATGACCTGGTTTTATCAGTATGTATAATAAAAGTTTGTGACTTCGTGCCTCGACAGTGATATCCCAGACAGTAGATCCAAATGTGTAGCAGTATTGGATCTAAACTTCGTGTTGTTGGGCTTTAGTCACACTGCTCTTTACCGTATGAGGAGGAATAAAAATTTCATTATACACGGGTGGCAATAGGAAATCATCTGCGGCCTTTTAAGGAGAAACATACCGACACAGGTCTCTTTTTTTCAGTAATACCTCGTGAAAATGGTTCTTTCTACGCTTTGTTGCGTGTTCCGATTTCTATAGTTTTATGTTTTCGATGTCTGTGACACGCATTTCCGATGGAGTTTCTGTGAGTTATACTATTGCATGAAATCAAATTAATATTTCTTTAACAGGATCTGTACGGGTGACGCAAGACGCCGTCCTTGTAAATTTCACCTGTTGGAATAGATTTATCATTTTTTTCCACTTCTGTCGAATAAACAAGTTTCTCAGCAATTGTGCCGGTTCTTGTTAGAGTTGTATCCGTTATGCCGCATTCGTATATCCTTGTATGATCAGTTGTGCGGTTGTGTTGTCAGAGACTTCCTTTGCAGATAAGCTCGCGCTTTCCAGAATTCCCCCATTTGCCTACCAGTCCAGTACATTCACACGGTTGTTCCCTCCAACACTGCACCCGAATGAGTGCGCCAATATACCAAATGAATTCGACCATAGACACTAAAGGTAGAAGCTCGGTAGTGAGACATACTATCTCTCTGACTACATTTGAATCATATTGGGCAATTTCATCTCACTGTGTGCATCGAAATGAACTGCACATGCTTAATTTATGACCAGATGCTACATACCGCAGCAAGTGCTAATTTATCTGAAACTATTCCAGATTTTGCTGGGACAAAATGACATTCTCAGTGATAAATAGCAAAAGTCCTGATGCAAACACCTATCACACGGAACTCAACTAGTCTCCACGTATTATCGCCACGAGCCATAGACAGAACTAAGCAGTTTGATTCGGTGTTTCTGAACTTACGAAAAGCATCGGTTCAGTAAAAATGGTTCTGAGCACTATGGGACTTAACATCTGAGGTCAGCAGTCCCCTGGAGCTTAGAACTACTTAAACCTAACTAACCTAAGGACATCACACACATCCATGTCCGAGGCAGGATTCGAACCTGCGAACGTAGTGGTCGCGAGGTTCCAAACTGAAGCACCTAGAACCGGGCGGCTATCGGTTCAGTACCTATCGATAATTGGTTAAGAAAATTCATTATGAAGTCTGGCACGCGAGCCGTTGAGAACTGTTCATGTGGTAGGCTATAACAAGTGCAGTTCATTGGGGCTTGCAAAGTATGGACGTGGATGAACGATTGGTTGGCTATTACAGTTTTCTTTGAAAGTATAATATTTACAGGGATTAACTTTAGCTACTCAAGTTGTCAGTCATTCAGATATACGGTACAGAAACAACAGTTACTTTGAGGCATTCCAAGTACTCGGAATACTGCAGAAAGATCTTTCACAAAACCCCAAAAAAAAATTCTGCTCGCATGTAGAGGCTGTTAATGGCACCAGCCACCTACGGACGAAACAGGAACGGAAATGAAGGCTACCAAGGAAAAGTGCTTAACTCAAATGTACCTCTACAAGGGAAAATCCTGTAGCAGTGCCCAAATTTATTTCTCGTAGCCTACTTATGAAAAGAAGAATGAAATAGTTGTTGGTACGTTGAGAAATAGCTGAAATCGTTAAACCTGAACAAACCTGAATTAGCCCCTCTGTTAATTATAATCTGCCGTAGATACCTGAAACAGTGTCCAGTAGTTATAAGAAACCACAGGTCACATCCGTATGCCTGACCCTATATGTATAATGTATTCAGACAATGAAATTAGAGCTGTAGACAGTGTCAAATTTTTAGGGTCGCTAACTGATCACAACCTAAATGCGGCTTTTCGCGGATGATGCTGTAGTATACAGAGAAGTTGCAGCATTAGAAAATTGTAGCGAAATGCAGGAAGATCTGCAGCGGATAGGCACTTGGTGCAGGGAGTGGCAACTGTCCCTTAACATAGACAAATGTAATGTATTGCGAATACATAGAAAGAAGGATCCTTTATTGTATGATTATATGATAGCGGAACAAACACTGGTAGCAGTTACTTCTGTAAAATGTCTGGGAGTATGCGTGCGGAACAATTTGAAGTGGAATGATCATATAAAATTAATTGTTGGTAAGGCGGGTACCAGGTTGAGATTCATTGGGAGAGTGCTTAGAAAATGTAGTCCATCAACAAAGGAGGTGGCTTACAAAACACTCGTTCGACCTATACTTGAGTATTGCTCATCAGTGTGGGATCCGTACCAGATCGGTTTGACGGAGGAGATAGAGAAGATCCAAAGAAGAGCGGCGCGTTTCGTCACAGGGTTATTTGGTAACCGTGATAGCGTTACGGAGATGTTTAATAAACTCGAGTGGCAGACTCTGCAAGAGAGGCGCTCTGCATCGCGGTGTAGCTTGCTCGCCAGGTTTCGAGAGGGTGCGTTTCTGGATGAGGTATCGAATATATTGCTTCCTCCTACTTATACCTCCCGAGGAGATCACGAATGTAAAATTAGAGTATTAGAGCGCGCACGGAGGCTTTCAGACAGTCGTTCTTCCCGCGAACCATACGCGACTGGAACAGGAAAGGGAGATAATGACAGTGGCACGTAAAGTGCCCTCCGCCACACACCGTTGGGTGGCTTGCGGAGTATAAATGTAGATGTAGATAAATTGGAAAACTCACACTGTAGACTTAATGGAACGCCTTAGTTCAGCTACATTTGCAGTACGTATGATAGCAGAAATAGGTGATTTAAAAATAAAGAAGTTAGCCTAGTTTATTCGGCCTACTTCCATTCACTTATGATATGGAATCATCTTTTAGGGAAACTCCTCTCACAAAGAGAACATATTCAGAAACGAGTCATTAGAATTATATCTGGGGTCAGTCATAGATCATCGTGCAGAGACCTCTTTAAGAAACTTGGTATTCTAACTACTACTTCTCAGTACATATACTCATTGATGTTCTTTGTCATTTCCAACATCTCTTTTTACAAAAAAAAAAAAAAGTGCAAAACATGATTATAATACTAATAATACCAGAACCAAAAACAATCTGTATAAGGACTATAAAAACTTAACATTAGTACAAAAAGGAGTCAAATACATGGGTACTCGTATATACCAGAGCATATCAAAGGTCTTGTAAGTGACAAACATCGGTTTCGGAGTGAATTGAAGAACTTCCTGTTGGCAAACTCCTTCTACTCTATCGATGAATATCTTCACAAGGATTATAGCTCATAACTCTGTCTGCATTAGAATTGTACAATATACCATGTATCTGAGTATATATATATATACTTTCTACATCCCAGAGACTCCTCTCCAGGATCCATGGAAAACGATAAATGTAATGTAATACAAGAGGGGTAGCAGGAACGATCCCCAAAACTACGGCCCTATACCACTGACATACATTTGTTATGGAGTCTCAGAACATATTTTGAGCTGACTGTGAGACGTAATGTAGTATCTCGAACGGGACGATCTTCCCCGTGCCAACGAGCTTGTGAAACCCAACAAGCACTTTTCTCCCATGACTTACTAAAAGACTTGGATTAAAGCAGTTAGGTAGGCGCAGTGTTTCTCAATTTCCGAAAAAGCATTTGACTATCTACGATTATTATCCAAAGTACAAACATATGGAGTATCAACCGAAATTTGTGACTGAAATGAGAATTTTTTGGTATGAAGCACGCATCATGCTATCTCGTATGGAGAGTAATCGATAGGTGTAGAAGTAACATTGGTTGGTGGTGCTCCAGGAAGTGTGTTGGGAACCGTGTTGTTCATGCTGCTTATTAAAGACCATGCGGACAATATTAATAGTAACCGCAGACTTTTTGTAGACGGTGTAGGTATCAATAATGAAGTACTGTCTGAAAGAAGCTTCGCAAATATTCAGTCAGATCGTTACTAGGTTTCAAAGTGGCACAAATGTTGGCAGTTTGCTTCAAATGTCCAGAAATGTAATTGTGCAGTTCACAAAACGAAAACGTAAAGTATCCTATGATAATAATATGAATGAGTCACTATTGGAATCTGTCAACTCATAGAAATACTTGGGTGTAATAATTTGCAGGAGATGAAATGGAGCGATCGCATAGCCTCAGTTGTATGTAAAGCAGGTGACACAGTGATTCATTGGTAGAATGCTAGGGTAATGCTATCAGTCTACAATCTGCTCACTCGTGTGACCCTTCCTGCAGTGTTGCTGAAGTATGTTGGACCCATATCAGGAAGGACTAAAAGGAGCTATTGAACAGATACAAAGGAGGACAGCACGGCTGGGTCGACTCGTGGGAGTGTTTCTCGAAGATGCTGAATGAACTGAACTGGCAGACGAGTGGAGATAGAACCTACTTGGAAAGTTTAAAGAATCAACTTTAAGTGATGAATCTAATAGGCTGAGGTAATAAAAGTCATGGGATAGCTATATGTACAAACACATATGGCGTGCACAAGGTAAAAAAAAGGGCCGTGCTTTGGCGGAGCTGTCATTTTCTACTCAGGTCATTCATGTGAAAGGGTATCAGCCATGATTATGGCCACAATTAACAGACTTAGAAAGCGGAATGGTAGTTGGAGCAGCTACACACATGGGACTTTCCACTTCGAAAATCGTTAGGAAATTCAGTATTCCGAGATCCACAGTGTGAAGAGTGTGCCGAGAATATCAAATTTCAGGCGTTACGTCTCACCACATACAACGCAGTGGCTCACGGCCTTCACTTAACTACCGAGAGCAGCATAGAGTTGTCAGTGCTAACAGACAAGCAGCACTGCGTGAAATAACCGCAGAAATCATTGTGAGACGTACGACGAACATATCCGTTAGGACAGTGCGGCGAAATTTGGCGTTAATGAGCCATGGCAACAAGGCGACCGACATGTGCCTTTGTTTACAGTACGACATCGCCTGCAGCGCCTCTCCTGGTCTTTGTTCGACAATAGACGAGTGGAAACCGTGTCCTGGTCAGATGAGACCCGATTTCGGTTGGTGAGATCTGATGGTGTGTGGCGCAGACCCCACGTAGCCATGGACGCAAGTTGTCAGCAAGGGACTGTGCAAGCTGGTGATGGTGCTGGTTATGGAAATGGCTATGTTCGGCTACTTGGAGACCATTTGCAGCTATTCATGGAATCCATGTTCCCAAACAACGGAGGAATTTTTATGGATGAAAACGCGCCACATCATTGGGCCACAACTGTTCGCGATTTGTTTGATTTGAAGAACATTCTGGACAGTTTGAACGAATGATTTGGTCTCCCAGATCGCCCGACATAAATCCCATCGAACGTATATGGGACATAATCTGGAGGTCAGTCAGTGAACAAAATCCTTCACCGGCATTTTCGCTAGTACGGACGGCTAGCATGGCACAATATTTTTGCGCGTCATGTCCACCGATTTGTCGAGTCCGTGCCACGTCCAGTCGCTGCAGTACGCTGGGCAAAAGGAGGTCCGACACGTTATTAGGTGTCCCATTACTTTTGTCACTTCAGTGTGTTATAACTGCGCACGTATCGCTCCCGTTGGGATTGCGGAGACAAGATTAGATTAATTACAGCGCGCACAGGGGCATTTAAGCAGTCATTCTTATAGTGATCCATAAGTGAGAGGAACGGGGCAAAGCCCTAACGTACAGCGGAACGTAAGTCTGCCATACATTTTCTCAGCAGGTCTTCAGAGAACATGTGTAGATGTGGAACATCACATGCAGCTGACAACTAACAACTAACTACGATGGTTGACATAAGGATTTCTTCTTCTCAAACCATGCCCAGATTATTCACATTTATTAAGTTTGTACTTAAATATATATATTCAGTAGTGTCTTAAGTAATACTCGATTTTCCCATTGTTGGGAACCTTGATATGTACATGAAAGTTTTGTTTAAGTAGGCTTTGTGGTTATAAGTACGATAACAAGTAGAATAGAGGCCAATTTTCTTGTTTAAATATGTAAAATCCTATTAAGAGATTCACCAGATATTATGATTGTATCTACATTATGCGAATACTTAGTGCATCGTTTTTATTTCTACACTCTTCTATTGGTTTCAGTGCAATGAACGTACACGGTAGCTACACTGCAATTTTCTGTTGTTGAGTTCCTTAAGGGCGAAAAATAAGATCACTCTATTATTATTATTCTGTTAGTTATTGGGTTTATTTATTATTACTCTTCCAATTTCAGCGTATTTAGCAAATAACTGTAAAGGCAATTGAACGATATGTTCCCTAACTTCATTTTGAAATACAAGCAAAATATTTATGCCTTAATCACTTGCTACTTACGTTGTTCGTCAATAAGGGAAATCAGCAGCTGACTTCTGATACACCACTGAACGTATTAACTAATCCAACTTAGGGTACTTCCCTCTTTGTCTTAAGAGTGGTGCAATTAATGTCCCAGAATATTTAATTTCGTGCTTAATAAACATATAAGAACTTCTTAGAACTGAAAAATTTCACTTTTACGTAAAACAATGTGCCGTAATTGTTTCCAACAATTATTGAACTCATAGATTTTATTGCAAGTTTGTTTGTAATATCTTTGCCAGTGGACCATAGACGGTCAACAATATTGTGCAATATTTCTTGAAGCGCAGTATTATTGAACGTGTGGGTGTGAGACTGAAAGATTAAGCAATTACATTGAGAACATCAAAAACTTTTGAAATATTTTGCGCTGTCCAGAAATATTGTGCCATCTGTGGGCAGTATTGCGCAATATCTTTGACAGTCTTTGGGGTTCTACAGACACTGGGTATCTTTGTGCGCACTGTTCGTAGTTACGGCGTTGAAAACGGACTCCAAATTAGGCGGAAGAGCGGTATGATTAGAGTGCTTCGGAATGTATAAATAATTGC
This sequence comes from Schistocerca piceifrons, assembly GCF_021461385.2. Classification (NCBI taxonomy): domain Eukaryota; kingdom Metazoa; phylum Arthropoda; class Insecta; order Orthoptera; family Acrididae; genus Schistocerca; species Schistocerca piceifrons. The sequence continues at coordinate 959,295,464 of NC_060140.1, read as the reverse complement.
CAGCATTGTGGGATATGGCATATGGGTACAAAAACAGAAGTGTTTCATTCAGTAGTATATCCACTGCGGATGACGAACTGCGACTGTGATTTAAATTGGCGATGTATCTGGTAATAAATATGCAACCAGTCGCTTTTTACGATTTATTCAACCATGAACATGTTTTCGAGCCACTGCAGGCCCACCATCAAATGGAGGTGTTACAAGCACATTATGTATGTTGTGGACCAAGTCTAACTAGATGCAGTGCTGGTGCTGTAGACGGAAATTTAATAATCGGTGACGAAACGTTTACGAACCCGAAAGTCTTTTTATGTTTTAGGTTCTTACAGTGCACTGCCTTGTGGTATCAATATAAAATCTCTTCTTATCAGCACTGCATCTAGTTACACTTGGTCCACAACATAATGTTCTTGTAACACCTCCATCTGACGATGAGCCTGCAGTGGCTCAAACACATGCGCATGGTTTAATAAATAGCAAAAAAACGACTGGTTGCATATTTATTACCAGATAAATCGTCAAAGAAATGTTAAGAACGAATTGTAAATGATTTGTTACTCAGAAAATACAGGGAAATGCCACCACGGTCAATGTTTTTTTTTTCGAAAAAATAATATATGCAAAATAAAGTAAATGTGGATAATGGTGTGTGTGTGTGTGTGTGTGGGCCGGGGGGGGGGGGGGGGGGGTGTACACACTCTACATACCCGCAAATAAATGTTTAGCGTACATATTATTTCATGACACGTTTCCATAACCCTGTATCAAATGCTTTAAGGTGACACTGCACTTGTAAATTTAAAATCTTCGAAGGAATAGCAAGTGGCAAATATTGCAGCATAACAGGTAAACACTTACTTACGTGGTGGAATTACCTCTTTTTGAACATAGGGATCTGAGCGTCCGCGAAAATTTAACCAGACGAGAGGGGGCAATGAAAGACTCCAAAATTTGTATTTTTGATGTAAAAGAGTTGGTCAGTTTGGATACAGAAACATTATATCGCAGAGAACTAATGGTTATCCACTCCGTATTTGTTACACTAACATAACTTCGATTCTGTACTTTGAACAACAAACGAACGACTATACAGCAATTGCTAAAGCCTTACTATTGCTTCCCTGAGATCAGCCACATAGTGTCACGTTTGGATTTAGCGGAATCACCGGAAGTCACGTGTAGAAGTATACAAAAATTTTGTAAAGAGGCAAAAACACCGTACACCATAATACAGGAGGGAGCGTAGCCCGCGGGAAGCAGGCCGGTTGCGAGAGGTGAAAGGGGGGGGGGGGGTTGCAAGGAGATGCCTAACAAGGAAAACTTCTCATTGCACACCCCTCAGATTTAGTGGTAAGGTGTCTAAACGAGCAGCCCGTCAAAAACTGAACACAGATCAAGCATAGAGACAGGAAGAAGGTATGCTGAATTGCGAAATATAAACAGTGGACGGTCCAAACTTAAGATCTGTAACATAGGGCAGCCGTGAACAGGCATGCCGTCTTGGTAGGTTACGGTGTTGGAATGCAATGTTCAAATCTCTCTCATACGTCATTCTTTTCTTCTTCACAAAATTATGAACTGTCTGTCAACTGTATCAAAATTTGTGTCTGTCGTGGTGTAGCGCCCACCACATGCGACTGTTGCGTTTCGTTTTGGACTCTCGAATTCCTTTTTTGTTACATAGTTCACACCCGTTTATTTGTTGTTTTCATTTATGTGAGAGGTGTTGGTGAATTTCGTCCGCTCTCACATTTCATCCCATTTACTTGCGACCGTAGCATATTCTTATCATGTGACTTTATATTCTATAACGAGTGTGTAGTGTAACAACTGGCAACACTACAAAAGGACAGACGCGTCAGTGACCGGACGGGCAGTTCATAGATTTGTGAAGAAGGAAGAAGAAGAGGGAGATTTAAACACGGATCTCTCGCTTTGCACTCTAACACTGTGACCACAGAACCACGACGTCATTGTTCGCTCCATGTTGCACATCTTGAGCTGCGCTCGTTCACTGTTTCTATTGTGCTTCATTTTTCACAGTTCAGCACACATTCTTCCAGTTTTCATGCTTGATCTGTGTTCCGTTTTTGACGGCCATTTCACCACTAAATCTGACTGGGGTGTGTTGAGGAGTTTCCTTTGTAATTACAGGCTGACAATTATTGAAGTATATGAAATAAAATCGCCATAAAGTCTGAACGGTTTGGCTTAGGATATTCAAACTGCATGATTGGCCGTGGGGCATGATGGGAATTTGTATCGTTTGGTTTAGCGACGAAGCCCACTTTCATTTAGATGGGTTCATCAGTAAGCAAAATTGGCGCATTTGGGGGACTGAGAATCCGCATTTCGCGATCGAGAAGTCTCCTTCAGCCTCAACGGGTGACTTTTGTGGTGTGCTATGTCCAGTCACGGAATAGTCAGTGCGATATTCCTTAACGGCACGGTGACTACCAATCGGTACGTCAAGGTATTGGAATATGATTTCATCCCCATTATCTAAAGTGACCCTGGTTTCGACAAGTTGTGGTTCATGCAAGACGGAGCTTGACCTCATCGAACCAGGAGAATGTTTGATGTCCTGGAGGAGCGCTTTGGGGACCGTTCTCTGGGATACCCAGAGGCCACTGGCATGGGTCATGATTGTCCGGCATATTCTTCGGATTTGAACACATGCGTCTCCTTTTTGTGAGCTGTATCAAAGACAAGGTGTATAGTAATAACCCCAAAACCACTGCCGAGCTGAAAACAGCCATTCTGGGGGTCATCGACTGCATCGATGTTCAGACACTTACGCGGGTCATGCAGAATTTCGCTATTCGTGCGCCACATCGTCGCCAATGATGGCAGGAATATTGAACATGTTATAAATTAAATCTGAATATCTGTAGTGACGTGTACATATTGAATAAAGTGTGTGCACGTCATAGTTCGTAATTAATTTCCGTTTTTTTTCATATAGTTCAGTAATTGTATGTTGATAATCAGTTCTGCAGTATATCAGATGTTGGACAATTAACGCGCAAAATGATCATTTTTTAAAGTTTTCGTGAGAGATCTTTGATGGTCTTTGACACACTTTTTTTCTGCTTGCAACAAAGTAGAGCAATTATCAAAGCAGCAGCGTCTTTACCATCATCAGTCCGAACCACAGTATTATTGAGCAGTTTAGGGAGAACGTCAGTAATATTCCACAATATTATTGTGCAGTATTCTTGACCGTCTAGGGGCCGGGTAGCGCGGCTGGCAAAAAAATCGTTTGTGGAAAAGAAGAAGAAGAAGAAGAAACACAGACCTACAAGCATTGCTTCGGAGACACATCTGATAGATATTACGTTGCCTTTGAAATGTATTCTGTTATGGCTGTTCATTCATCTTGACAGTCCACGGGTCATTAGAGAGGATCACATTATTTTAACAAGCACAGGGAGCGTGTTCGACCGTGTTTTGTGGAGGAAACATCCCAACATTTGTTGTGAATTTTGGGGGATCACGAAATACCTAAACTATTGTGACGACACGGAAATCTTAATTCAGCCTCTCCAGAACAGCTGCTCTATTCCCATAGTGACTGCGGAAATTCTTTCGATTTTCTTCGGTTACTGCCACCAAACACTTTTCGGACCTCCAGAATATTTGGGTAACGTGAGGACAAAATACTTGTTGGAACACTGAATAGTATTGGGAAATAAGCCAATATTTGTTATTAAAATATCTGTAGTGAGTATTAAGAAATGTGATATCGTCTTGCGAACTGGTAATAGCTCACCCATTTCGAATAGCTGTAGGAGACAGGAATAAAGGCTGTTGTGTGGTAGGTGTACCATGTTTAATCCTCGCAGTACCAACCGTCGGCGGGGGTTACTTTATGTCCACCTTCCGAAAATATTGTAATACAGTCATGTACTTTATACAGGGTGTTACAAAAAGGTACGGCCAAACTTTCAGGAAACATTCCTCCCACACAAAGAAAGAAAATATGTTACGTGGACATGTGTCCGGAAACGCTTACTTTCCATGTTAGAGCTCATTTTATTACTTCTCTTCAAATCACATTAATCATGGAATGGAAACACACAGCAACAGAACGTACCAGCGTGACTTCAAACACTTTGTTACAGGAAATGTTCAAAATGTCCTCCGTTAGTGAGGATACATGCATCCACCCTCCGTCGCACGGAATCCCTGATGCGCTGATGCAGCCCTGGAAGGAGAATGTCGTATTGTATCACAGCCGTCCACAATACGAGCACAAAGAGTCTCTACATTTGGTACCGGGGTTGCGTAGACAAGAGCTTTCAAATGCGCCCATAAATGAAAGTCAAGAGGGTTGAGGTTAGGAGAGCGTGGAGGCCATGGAATTGGTCCGCCTCTACCAATCCATCAGTCACCGAATCTGTTGTGGAGAAGCGTACGAACACTTAGACGGAAATGTGCAGGAGCTCCATCGTGCACGAACCACATGTTGTGTCGTGCTTGTAAAGGCACATGTTCTAGCAGCACAGGTAGAGTATCCCGTATGAAATCGTGATAACGTGCTCCATTGAGCGTAGGTGGAAAAACATGGGGCCCAATCAAGACATCACCAATAATGCCTGCCCAAACGTCCACAGAAAATCTGTGTTGATGACGTGATTGCACAATTGCGTGCGGATTCTCGTCAGCCCACACATGTTGATTGCGAAAATTTACAATGTGATTACGTTGGAATGAAGCCTCATCCGTAAAGAGAACATTTGCACTGAAATGAGGATTGACACATTGTTGGATGAACCATTCGAAGTGTACCCGTGGAGGCCAATCAGATGCTGATAGTGCCTGCACACGTTGTACATGGTACGGAAACAACTGGTTCTCCCGTAGCACTCTCCATACACTGACGTGGTCAACGTTACCTTGCACAGCAGCAACTTCTCTGACGCTGACATTTGGGTTATCGTTAACTGCACGAAGAATTGCCTCGTCCATTGCAGGTGTTCTCGTCGTTCTAGGTCTTCCCCAGTCGCGAGTCATAGGCTGGAATGTTCCGTGCTCCCTAAGACGCCGATCAATTTCTTCGAACGTCGTCCTGTCGGGAGACCTTCGTTCTGGAAATCTGTCTCGATACAAACGTACCGCGCCACAGCTATTTCCCTGTGCTAATCCATTCATCAAATGGGCATCTGCGAACTCCGCATTTGTAAACATTGCACTGACTGCAAAACCACGCCGGCAGGAGTGGCCGAGCGGTTCTAGGAGCTACAGTCTGGAACCGCGCTGCTGCAACGGCCGCAGGTTCGAATCCTGCCTTGGGAATGGATGTGTGTGATGTCCTCAGGTTAGTTAGGTTTAAGTAGTTCTAAGTTCTAGAGGACTGATGACATCAGAAGTTAAGTCCCATAGTGCTCAGAGCCATTTGCAAAACCATGTTGGTGATGAACACTAACCTGTTGATGCTACGTACTGATGTGCTTGATGTAGAGCAATGAGTCGCATGTCAACACAAGCACCGAAGTCAACATTAACTTCCTTCAATTGGGCCAACTGGCGGTGAATCCAGGAAGTACAGCACATACTGACGAAACTAACATGAGCTCTAACATGGAAATTAAGCGTTTCCGGACACATGTCCACATAACATCTTTTCTTTCTTTGTGTGTGAGGAATGTTTCCTGAAAGTTTGGCCGTACCTTTTTGTAACACCCTGTATTTTAAAATTTTGAAAAAAATATTTGTTTTCAATGAATTCTTTAACCAATAGGAATGTGTGCTAATCGGTGTGCTCATTCATTCTGTGCCAAAAATGTTTGTTATTGACTTGTTTATTCCTTACAACAAAGCAATCGCCGTATTTATTTTGGTTTTCACCCTTTTTTTTACGCGCAGAAGGTCCATGTTCTTAGCAATAACATTTATGTTCTGTCATGCAGTACGTATTCACCTGATGTATCCAGTTGCTTAATAAATTACGATAAAAGGCTACATCTTGACATGTTCTGCTTGCGCTAACAGCAGTTAGTACAATATTGTCTCGAAAGTATTACGAGTTGTGGTCACACGATGAGGATAGGAGGTGGGGCTGGGACACTGAAAGGTGTATTACCTTCGTGTTGATAAGGAAGTCACCAAATTGTATTTGTATTTATGTAAAGAGGAGATGTAGCAGCAACAGAGTGAAAAGTTTGTGCCTGCCGTAGTTCGACTGGCGGCTGGAGGGCCTGCCCATGTTCCCGAATTCAGGATATCCTCATTAAGTGAGAATGGTATGGAGCTGTACCAACACGGTAAACTATTCAACAGTGCATAAAGTCCCTAAGTTTATAGAAAACAATATTACAGATACTAGCCTGCAACGCACAATAATATAGATAGCTATCTCGTGATGTACCTTTTGACGCTGTGTAACATAAATTATTTGATATGTGTCGGAACGTTTAAAAAGAACGCACTGTTGTATTAGAGCAATATAAATCCACTGTAGTGTTGTAAATGGATTTGTCATTGTAACTCCTAGTTTCTTCATCAACAAGCTTATTTAATTCAGTGTATCCTGCTTAAAATGGAATAAAGTTATGCTACTGGACTTCCCATGTGTTTAAACATTTTCTGCTGCTCTGGAAGGAGTGGCTATTTGTGCAGTGAAGTAGAAATATCAGACTGAGCATTAAGTCATCTGCCTCCGAAATTTAATTAAAGTGAAACAGCTGTTGTGCTGACTAAATCGGGCATCGGAACAACTGATGTGTAAAACAACTGACGATCGGAAATCCGATATTTAACTGGTCTAGCAAAACCGCCACGAATCTTAACATGTGAACACGATAGCAAAAAACTGTTTCCGAAATTCTCTTTTAATCCTCTGGAAGTTATGTATTATTCAGACGTAACAATTGTGGACGGATTCGCGTCTGGGAAATAGTGATCCAGCAATCGACTGTAGTGTGTGTCACTTCGTCTTGAACGTAGGGTATGACTGAAATTACTCCGTCACTGTCGATTTGTGTGTTCAAATGGTTCTGAGCACTATGACACTCAACTTCTGAGGTCATAAGTCCCCTATAACTTAGAACTACTTAAACCTAACTAACCTAAGGACATCACACACATCCATGCCCGAGGCAGGATTCGAACCTGCGACCGTAGCGGTCGCGCGGTTCCAGGCTGTAGCGCGTAGAACCGCTCGGCCACCCAGGCCGGCTTTGTGTGTTCCTTTAAGTATTTGTGCTCATGGAAATAAAAAGTAAGAGGGTAAGTTTCAGTTATGTGTACGTTATTTTATGTCGTATGTAATCCTTACCCACACAGCTGATGACTCCCGACATCGAACAGACAAGTATGAGGTATGGGTTTTAAATACGGTGACACGACAGTGGAAGACACTTCTAAACATTTGCACGCGATTAACGGCGAGGCTCAACAAATTCACAGTGAAATCCAGGTTTTGGAGCTGCCCCTTTCTTGCAACGCAAAAAATGGACACTGTGCAAAAACCCGGACACAAAACAGTGCACAGCCCCACTTCGTTTCAGCGTACGCAGACGGCAATGCTAACTACGTACCACCGTATATTTTAAATTTCCACTAAGCCAGATGGTGCTGATAAGCCAGATTTGAAAATGTTGACAGTTGCTTTTATTTATTCCACGTTGCGACCGTACCCAGGAGCGATGTAAGTGCCCATCCGTCGGCCCCCGCCATTTGTGCCTGGTCGATCAGAAATTGGGTTTGCGGTCACGGGAATTGTTTTCGCGTGTACAGTTACCCACGATCATGAACAACTTAAATTACCAGTTTAGACTAGCAGGCGATAGCGTTCGTGTCAGACATTATTGTGCACCCGCCATGTCATCATGTGTGCCCTACTTTGCACATGGTTTGGTACGTAGGACAACCGGAACTGAGGGGCACGATTAATTAATTTTAAGAGATCCTCTACAGTTGTTCTAATGATTAATCAACCAAGACCGGTTTTTACAGGTGTATAAAATTATTGTATTTGGTAAGGCATAACGTACAGTCGGGCCAGTCAGTACAAGAGCGCCAAGTCACCCTTTCACTGACTGATCCGACCGCATGTTATGCCTTACCAAATAGAATAATTTTATACATTTGAAGATAGAATATTAACATCTTGAAACCGGTCGTGGTTTCAATAATCATTAGCACAACTGAAGCGGATCTCTTTAAATTAATTATCTCGAGATGACTGGATGTTTGTGTTGTCCTCGTCATTTCATCGTCATTCACGAAAGTGGCGAGATTGGGCTGAGCAAAGGTTGGGAATTTGTACGGGCGCTGATAACCGCGCAGTAGAGCGACCCACAAACCAATCATCATCATCATCATCTTTAAATTAATTAGTCTTTCCTTGCATTAAAAACTGAATTAAATTTTAGCTGCAACAGATCACCAAACCAAAGGCCAAGACAAGTGCTTTATCAAGGAAAAAAAGGGCGACAAAATCCCTTCAGAATTTAACAGGCGCCAACGAGGTGTGGTAGACACCATAACGATTTCAAACGCCGTCTTGTTGCCTATTGAACAACACAAGACACAAATGCAAGTAGCATCGGGAGTGCCCGTCGATTAACAAATGCGCAAGTTGCTAAAAGTGGCCAGTGATTATGCAACATGGAGTCGTCAGCAACAGTTACCGTGACGTCATCGCCAGATGATGCGTCAGCCGGGGGACGCCGAACTCGCCCGATGAGACGACATCGGACTGCGCCGCCATCACGCCCCACCGCCGAGAGTTTCCGTAGAGCTCCGGAGTTTACGCGTCACTGTTGAGAGGCTGAAGAGACAGGCTCGAGCGCAGCAGCAATGGGGAGGACGCAGGAAACTGCTACGAATCCGACGCACTACACATTACCGGCGACATGAGGAATTGTACGTATCAGACAGACAGACTGCCATCACGTACCTGTTTGACAATGGCTTAGATGCCAGCATGATCCTAGCCCGGTGGGCACATAACAATAAACCACGTGAACATTTGCATCTGAAAGCAGTAAACAAATCTGCGATCGCAACCTACTACAGCATGGGACTGACTACCGACTTGTGTTTCGGCACACCCTTCATGGGGATATTTTTAGTTGCCAAGCCTATAGTTGGTGGTGGTGGTGGTGGTGGTGATGTTTGGTTTGTGGGGCGCTAAACTCCGTGGCGATCAGTGCAAGTACACATCCCCAATCTGTACACAGTCCAGTCTAGCCACTTTCATGAATGATGATGGAAGGAGGAGGACAACACAAACACCCAGTCCCTGGTCAGAGAGCCGGCCAGAGTGGCCGAGCGGTTCTAGGCGCTACAGTCTGGAACTGCGCGACTGCTATGGTCACAGGTTCGAATCCTGCCTCGGGCATGGATGTGTGTGATGTCCTTAGGTTAGTTAGGTTTAAGTAGTTCTAAGTTCTAGGGGACTGATGACCTCAGCAGTTAAGTCCCATAGTGCTCAGAGCCATTTGAACCATTTGAACCTGGTCAGAGAAAATCCCAACTCGGCCAGGAATCGAACCAGGGACGCCTATAGTAGGTGCTACCTTCCTTCCCCACTAATCATTAACGACAAATTTGAGGAACACACGACTACAGAACACAGATGACAGCAACACAGTAAACAGCATATGAGCACACTCCACCAACAGCACAGTACAGAGAGTAACACCAACACCCATTACAACCCACAGAAGAAATCTCTGACTGATTTATGGATACTAGCACAGAATGGCAGCATCAAGCACAACACTGTGCATCATGGCAGGAGCACATCTGGCCAACATGTTCGCACCATGTCCGCTGAATTTCCCTGACCGCCTACCAAAACAAAGGTCATATTTGAAGAAATACTCCAAGCTGGGAGTCCATCCATTGGACAACACCTGGTGTTCACTTTTTCACCTTGTTCACAAGAAAGACAGCTCATGGCTCCTCTGCGATGATTACTGCACGTTAAACAACACAATACATCCACATAGGTGCTGTATTCCAAGCATCAGGATTTTGCATGTGCATTAGCTGGCTTAAAAGTTTTAAGCATCATAAACTGCTGCAAAACTTACAACCAAATACATTGTTACATCCCGAAGTTGATGGGTATATACACACTTTGGCCTGTTTCAATTTTTATTTATGCCATTGAGTCTCGAGCACAACGCACAGGTGTAGCAACGTTTTTTGGATGAAATGTTAAACTGGAGCTTCAGTTTTGCTTCACATACCTTGATGACAGTCTGGTGTTTTTATCAGATGTACAGCTACTTGAATGAAGTGTGCAGGTGCAGGTGCAGGAATTGTCTCAGCGACTGCGTAACTAGGATGTAGTACGGAATGGAGAGAAGCACATTGTCGGCGAGAGCTACTTTGGACAAACTGTTTCAGCAGGTAGCATTTGTCTATTACCAAAGAAGACAGCAGCTGTATGAGCGTTTTGGAAGCAGATAGACAAGCAGTATTATGGTGTTTTCTGAGAACTGTAAACTTTTGTCTTCATCACCTGCCAGCAATGGCAGTTATACAAACACTGCTCACAGATGCACTTGGAGGACACGACACCACCTCAAGTGCGCCCTGGAGACAGAAAAAGCTTTTCAAAATCTGCAGATGAGTAACTATCACAATGTTGCTCGCTCGCCTAGTGCCATCTGTGCCCCTGGCAGTTGTTGAAGAAGATAGTGAAACAGCGGTAGCTGAAGCTTTACACCAACAAATTTGCCAACATTGGCAACTGTTTAACTTTTTTCCCCAGTGAGATGCAATCAGTGCAGCAGCAGTGCAGTGGCTATGATAGAGCACTGGTTGCAAGTATAACGGTGTTATGTATTTCTTCGCACAACTTGAAGCTCGCACTGTGACTGACCACAGACTTAAACCTCTGATCTTCTCTTCAGTACTGCTCTGTTTACCTATATTATTAGTATGTTTGCCGGAATTCATGGAATGCTCTGCATATGAGACATGGTCATTATTTAAGTAATGACAGATTTGATGATGTGGCCCAAACTGTTTTAACCCTAATCCGTGAAGATGGTCTGTGACTGAAACCAGGTGATATTTCAGTGTTAATAAAAAAGCAGCTGATGGTCAAACATGCATTTGTACAAATACAGAGGCATTAGATGTACTTTGTTAGACATTGCACACTCAGCCAATACAGTAATGCCAGAAATACAACCCCCAAGAAGATTGCAGTATTTGTTAGGTCATTATAAAGTAATTTTTCTGCCTGAACTGTATAAATGACCTTTCGAATACTGTAAAGGATATTTCAAAAATTGTTATGTCGCTGATGGTATAAGCATAACTTAATCTTGCCAGACACAGCCCAGGTGACAACTGACCAGACCAACAACTCGTTCAGAGTGAACAGCTCAAGTCTTTGTCATAAAAACTTGCATTATGCAACTTCAAATGACCGAAAATGACTTGCTACTACCATTACTCGTGCTTTAAAGGAAACAGTGTGTAAAATCCTTTGGGCTCCAGCAGGATAAAACGTTAAGATGGAGTCAACGTGCAGAACAGCTAATAAAGTAAGGGGATTCCTTTGTCATGGATGGGACAGTTGATTACATTTTTCAGCAGTTGAAAGCTAATACAATAAAAATTATATACGGAAACTAAATTAAAAATCATATGAATAGTTATTTAACCTTCCCTTATAATCTGAATACCAGAAGTTTACAAAATGAGCTGTTAATCATCTTCTAAACTTTGTCATAGGTGAGGCAGCAAATGGGCATAGCATTCAATGTTGACTAACTGTGTGAATTCTGCAGTGACTTTCTTTTGAAAATATAGAAATTACACGAATAAAACAATTTTCTACACAATGAAATATCAATAAATATTACATCATTAATAACAGTAATAGAAATTCCTGGTTTGAGTAACATGTAAAATAAGGGAAAGGCAACCACTCACCTTTATTGGATCGATGTATGGAGCAAAGAAACACGAAACAGATAACAGCATTCACACACAAAACCACATAGTGTCTGTGTGGTTGTGTGTGAATGTGTGTACTGTTGTTAGAAAAAGAGCTAGTGCTCGAAAGCTTGTAGATTGCTGTTTTCTGTTATGTGTTTCTGTGCTCCACACATTGATCTGCACCATGTCAGTGGTTGTCTTTACCATATTTTATACATTAAATTACTAATACTCACTCACAAAAACTGCAGTCAAAGATCGTCATGAGTGGGACAGGGAATTGTTGTAGGTGGGATTCATGTGAAGCAGAATTTTTTTTATAAATTAAAATTTGTTTAATTGTATCAGTTTTAGATGAATCAGTAGTTAATGTATTTAGATCTCACTTCCCATTTAAATAATCTTGTAGGAAAGTTTTATTATTACGTGTAAATAAGATAAATTTCGATACATTATTACTTCAAAGTCCTGAGTACCTAGTTACTTAACTTTAAAAAATCCATCACTATAAAAGAACTATGCAATTGACTACTGGCCCACTTTCAGAAATGTTTAGATTTCCTAAAAACTCATAATATTGGGTGTTCCTAACATGTTTGATGTCTGGATTTGGGAGAATAGCAAGAACTTGTTGAAATTCAGTGTATTATACACCAATCTTGTCAACTTGGAACACCTTTGCCGAGTCCCCTACAGGTCTCATACATACAGTCTGTATTTCTCCATTTTTTTTGAACAGCTCTCTGTACAGTTGCAGTATCTACATCCAAGCAGATACTGCTCAATCCATTGTATGGCTGGTGGTGGACGGTATCCCATACCAGTACTAGTCGTTCCTTTTCTGTTCCACTTGCAAATAGAGCGAGAGAAAAACAATTGACTATGTGCCTCCGTATGAACCCTAATTTGTTGTACTTTATCTTCGTGATTCTTATGCGCAATGTATATCTGTGGTAGTAGAATCATGTGGCAGTCAGCTTCAAATGCTGGTTCTGTAAATTTTCTCAGTAGTGTTTCTCTAATGAACGTCACCTTCCCTGCAGGGATTGCCATTTGAGTTACTGAAACATGTCCTTAACACTTGTGTATTGTTTGTACCTACCAGTAACAAATCTGAATTGCTTCAATGTCTTCCTGTAATCCAACTTGGTATGGATCCCAAACACTTGAGCACTACTCAAGAATAGGTCGCTCTAGCATCCTATATGTGGTCTCCTTTACAGATGAACCTCACTTTCCTAGAATTCTCCAAATAATCCAAAGTTGAAATCACTACCATAACACATGCTTGTTCCATTTCATATCAGTTTGCAGCATTATACTCAGATATTAAATGATGTGACTCAGTTGAGCTTACACTACTAATGCTGTATCTGAACATTATAGTTTTGTTTTTCCTATTCATCCACATTAACTTACATTTTTCTACAGTAGAACTAGCTGCCATTCATCACACCAACTAGAAATTTTGTCTAAGTCATCTTGTATCTTTCTACAGTCACACAACTTTGACAGCTTACTGTACACCAGAGCATCATCAGCAAACAGCTGCGGATTGCTGCCCATCCTATCTGCAAAAACATTTATGTATATAGAGGAAAACTGTGGTCTTATCACACTTCCATGGATCACTCCTTATGGTACCCTTGTCTCTGTTGAACACCCACCATCAGGGACAACGTACTGGGTTCTGTAACTTAGGAAGTCTTCAAACCACTCACATATCTGTGAACTAATTCCGAATGCTCGTACCTTCCTTAACAGTTGGTGGTGTAGCACTGTGTCAAACGATTTCTGGAAATCTAGAAATATGGACCCTGTCTGTTGCCCTTCATCCATAGTTTGCAGTGGGTCATTCTGCGTCAAATCATGCAGGTCATGTCACCCATCATCTCAGATTTTCATGAAACTTTGCACATTTGCTAATACTTATAGCACAAGAACTTGTACAAAATCTTTTTGCACTCAGATTACCTACATAAACACACACAACTCAGGTGTTTATGAAGCTTTTGATTTGAAACTTTTTTCATAAGCTAAGAGAAGTACATACTTAACAGACTTGTAATTATTTAAGCAGTGAAGATACAAAGAACTATACAAAAAATTTAATATGTGTCACTTTCCAATTTCTGGAGAAAGTATGCACACATTGAAAAATGCTTTTATTACATTTCTCCAACCTGGTGGGAATGTATAATTGCTCTTAAATAATTCCCAAGGCAGTACACATTGTAATAAAATGAAATTATTAATGAGTTTTCTAAGAATGGACACACAAATAAATCTGAAACCACAATACTTTGTGTTATGATGAAAAAAAGTAATTCTAAGAAAGATCATTCATACCTGACATCCACTGCTTCAGATTTTAACAAAACTATTTCTGCTTGTGTTATTTTCTGTGTGGCAATAGTCAGTGCAAAATTTCTCCACATACTTCATGTAGTTTGAGGGGAAAAAATGGAAATTGTTTACAAATGTAAATGCCGCAACTGAAGTTTGTCATTTGGTTTGTATTACTGTATAATAATAATTCCCGTGGAGGCCCGGGAAAAGAATAGGCCTCCGGTATGTTCTGCCAGTCGTAAAAGGCGACGAAAAGAACAAACGACTAATAGGGCTAACCCCCCTTTTAGTGAGATTAGTTGGTTCAGGACAGAACTAAAGAAGCCTTGGACAAGCGCCGTCATGGTCAGGGACGACGCTTGAACCCTATGCCCGCCCCAATTGGTAACAACACTGCTAGCCAACTGGAAAATGATTTAAATCCAAATAGAGGTGTTTTGCAGGATATGCTTGCTGCAACCACCCTAGAAGGAAAACAAAGACAGAAGATGAGATGGTCAGATGAAGTTAATCGACACCTCATGTTCTGTTATTACCAAGCAACAAACCTAGGAACCAACACAACTGGATACAGATCACAAGTATACACAACATTTATTACCAGATACCTAGAATTAAAATTTTTAACAGAACAACGACTAGCTGATCAGATCCGTGTAATAATCAAAAATAACAGGATACCCCAGTCAGAATTAGAAAACATCAAACAACAAGTACAACAAATACTGGAACAAAATAATGTGCAATCAGAAGAAGAAGAAGAAGAAGAAAATACAGTAATGGACTCGAGCATCCCAGAGCAAACAAACAAAGAACAACACACATCAATTAAACAGTCAGAGGAAAACAAAATCTTAAGACAGCCACCAGAACAAGCACAAACAAAACACGAAGTGACACACATGTTAGATATAGAAGAAAAATTTCAGCTGACATATATAGAATACAAAGACACAAATACAGACATTAGACCATTCTTGCATAGACCGCCAAATAACCCACAAGTCGAAACAACAATAAAAACACAACAAAACACAACAAAATAAATGAAAACACAACTATGGAAGAGTTACAACTACTGGTTTATATAGGAGCACTCACTACACTAAATATACACACTAGGCAGAGATCAGAACCAACCAACACACAGAAGAAACCCACAAAACCAGCATGGCAACACAGGCTACAGATCAGAATAGAAAAACTGAGAAAAGACATCGGACAGCTAACACAATTTATAAGAAATGAAATGTCAGAAAAAAAACGAAAAAGGTTAGGTAAAATCTCACAACAAGAAGTGATAGAGGAATTAGATGAAAAGAAGCAGAAATTACAAGCATTGGCCAAACGACTTAGAAGATACAAAAAAAGTGAAAATAGAAGGAAACAAAACCAAACATTCAACACAAACCAAAAGAAATTTTACTAGACAATAGATAACACACACATTAAAATAGACAATCCACCAAACATAACAGACATGGAACGCTTCTGGAGCAACATATGGTCAAACCCGGTACAACATAACAGGCATGCACGGTGGATACAAGCAGAAACAGATACGTACAAGATGATACCACAAATGCCTGAAGTGATAATTTTGCAACATGAAGTCACCCAAGCAATTAATTCTACTCACAATTGGAAAGCCCCTGGAAAAGATAAAATAGCAAATTTCTGGCTGAAGAAATTAACCTCAACACATTCACATCTAACTAAATTATTTAACAATATAATAGAAGGAAACATTCCACGTGGGAGAAATTATATATAAAAACAAAGATGAGGTGACTTACTGAACGAAAGCGCTGGCAGGTCGATAGACACACAAACATACACACAAAATTCAAGCTTTCGCAACAAACTGTTGCCTCATCAGGAAAGAGGGAAGGAGAGGGGAAGACGAAAGGAAGTGGGTTTTAAGGGAGAGGGTAAGGAGTCATTCCAATCCCGGGAGCGGAAAGACTTACCTTAGGGGGAAAAAAGGACAGGTATACACTCGCACACACGCACATATCCATATCCATATCCATGGTAGGGTAGAATGAAAAATTGAGTATTTTATGAAACTGTTCAATAAGAACTGGACTGGAGGGATGTTTATAGTAGGAAGGCATGAACAAAAACTGCTGCATATCTATGAATCATGTTTTTCTTCAAAAGTATTTCAGATTAGACTGAAGCCTGGTGTGTGTGTGTGTGTGTGTGTGTGTGTGTGTGTGTGTGTATTTGCTATAATAGTTGCTTGTCATTTGTGGGCTTAAGTTATTATCCAGTGAATTGTTTCTTCTAATCTCATCTTCCATTCTTTCTCATAAAGTGTCCTGGGTTATTTTTGCTTGTAATTTTTTTTTCAGCCATTCACAACTTCTTTGAGGACAAACCGTATCGCATTAAGCTTTCTGTTGGGGAGACCGTTAATATTTTGGAAGAAAATGGGGAGTGGTATTTTGGATACACAACCAAGAACCGTGCACTGCGCGGAATATTTCCTAAGAACTATATCCATATTAAGGATACGGCCAGCACAAAATTGGGGTGAGTCTATCATATATTTAACTGTCAAAATCATAATCATTTAATTTTATTAATTAGTAATAAAATATGCACTTGTACATCAAAATTTTTTATTCTGTGGAGATAAGTGTTTTATTATGACATTTAATTAAAAGTTGAGTACTCATAAATGAACAAAGTGATTTTAGCATATGTTGCTATAATGTCTTATAATATGATATGTTCTTGACTATCTCCGTCTAGTACGAGTAAACCAAGTTGCTCAATAAGCGACTTAAATCACATTTCCGTTTAAGTATAGACAGGGGTAATCGTAATAACCCTTCTGTGTGAACTATATTTTTTACTTTTAAACATAGCTCTCTCAGTTTACAGAGCTCTAATTGTTAATAGTTGAAAGTGTTCACTTAATGCTTAGCTCTCTGCATAACAAAAATCTGCCTGCATAGCCAAGCACATTAATGCACCACTTCCAAGACATGGTGTTGCGAGCCCGACCTGAATCGAATATGCTTAACGGTTTAATGATGAGGATTGGTGAGGTGGCCATCCCCAATGTGGTTTTTAGGCAGTTTCTCATATCCCACTAAGTGAATGTTGGGCTGGTACCCATGTCCTGCATCAGATACATGTTACACAAACATTTAGAAAATATCCTCACATTAGCACGTCAGTTCTGTTCTAGGTGCAGATACACTCCTGGAAATTGAAATAAGAACACCGTGAATTCATTGTCCTAGGAAGGGGAAACTTTATTGACACATTCCTGGGGTCAGATACATCACATGATCACACTGACAGAACCACAGGCTCATAGACACAGGCAACAGAGCATGCACAATGTCGGCACTAGTACAGTGTATATCCACCTTTCGCAGCAATGCAGGCTGCTATTCTCCCATGGAGACGATCATAGAGATGCTGGATGTAGTCCTGTGGAACGGCTTGCCATGCCATTTCCACCTGGCGCCTCAGTTGGACCAGCGTTCGTGCTGGACGTGCAGACCGCGTGAGACGACGCTTCATCCAGTCCCAAACATGCTCAATGGGGGACAGATCCAGAGATCTTGCTGGCCAGGGTAGTTGACTTACACCTTCTAGAGCACGTTGGGTGGCACGGGATACATGCGGACGTGCATTGTCCTGTTGGAACAGCAAGTTCCCTTGCCGGTCTAGGAATGGTAGAACGATGGGTTCGATGACGGTTTGGATGTACCGTGCACTATTCAGTGTCCCCTCGACGATCACCAGTGGTGTACGGCCAGTGTAGGAGATCGCTCCCCACACCATGATGCCGGGTGTTGGCCTTGTGTGCCTCGGTCGTATGCAGTCCTGATTGTGGCGCTCACCTGCACGGCGCCAAACACGCATAGGACCATCATTGGCACCAAGGCAGAAGCGACTCTCATCGCTGAAGACGACACGTCTCCATTCGTCCCTCCATTCACGCCTGTCGCGACACCACTGGAGGCGGGCTGCACGATGTTGGGGCGTGAGTGGAAGACGGCCTAACGGTGTGCGGGACCGTAGCCCAGCTTCATGGAAACGGTTGCGAATGGTCCTCGCCGATACCCCAGGAGCAACAGTGTCCCTAATTTGCTGGGAAGTGGCGGTGCGGTCCCCTACGGCACTGCGTAGGATCCTACGGTCTTGGCGTGCATCCGTGCGTCGCTGCGGTCCGGTCCCAGGTCGACGGGCACGTGCACCTTCCGCCGACCACTGGCGACAACATCGATGTACTGTGGAGACCTCACGCCCCACGTGTTGAGCAATTCGGCGGTACGTCCACCCGGCCTCCCGCATGCCCACTATACGCCCTCGCTCAAAGTCTGTCAACTGCACATATGGTTCACGTCCACGCTGTCGCAGCATGCTACCAGTGTTAAAGACTGCGATGGAGCTCCGTATGCCACGGCAAACTGGCTGACACTGACGGCGGCGGTGCACAAATGCTGCGCAGCTAGCGCCATTCGACGGCCAACACCGCGGTTCCTGGTGTGTCCGCTGTGCCGTGCGTGTGATCATTGCTTGTACAGCCCTCTCGCAGTGTCCGGAGCAAGTATGGTGGGTCTGACACACTGGTGTCAATGTGTTCTTTTTTCCATTTCCAGGAGTGTAGATGGGAGATGCAGATAGATGGGGTACACTTTTTCTGTCATAGGGGTGAATAGGAGACTGATTATCTAAGATGTCTGGTCTCCTTAAACACACAATTGACAACAGCTGCAGGAGCAGCTTAACAAAAAAATATTTCCATAATTTATGTGGCTAGTGGATTTCTGATCTCTCTTTGTCTTCCTCAACATCATCCATCTTTTGCCTGCTTTTGAATTGTTGCATGATGCTGCAACTCATTAGTTCTTAATACAATGTAGCGGTATTGTCTCATTTGCAAATTCACTTGTCTTCAGAGTATCACAGACACTTGAACATATTATGACAGTACTTTTTGCTCAAAGTTCTACCATTTCTCAGCTTCAGTTACAAATGTTATATCGTAATATTTCTCTGTATTCACAGAACAGCAATATAGTGTGAGGAACAGCCCGTTTTCTAGCACCTTTAGTTATGTGTCAGATGATTTATCTAAGATCATTTTTTATTTATGTACTCTGTCACCTTTCATAATCCACTTATGGCAATTGATGAGCCAAAATGAAGTGTGAATGATAGTGATTCAGTAATTCTTTGCATCACAGAACTTTGCCAAAATTAAAATTGTTTTAAAAAGCAAACAAAACATAGTGTTCCAAGAGAACTGAATCACATATTTGTATTTCCGTCTCAATGCTCACACTTGTGATCGAGGTGTGACAGCTGTTCCCAAGTGCTGCATTGTTGTGCACCTTGCCGAATCCCATGTGGTGAATACTTCTGGTGCTCTTGATATGTCTGAATTTTGGACAGGTGTGGGATGGTTAGGTGTATTTGTTTACACTACTTACATTCTTGTTTGGCATGGTTTTATTGGGTGGGCATGTAGACATATTTCATACATTTTTCATTATAAAAGCCCAAACCAGGTTATTTATTGCAGATTTTTTTGTGGAAAATCAAAGAGGTTTTCATTCTATTCCTTAGAAGACACATTTACTTGTACAGTCATATGTCATGTTTCCAGCAAATCATTAAATGTGATGGGAGCCTATCAGGAGTAACGTTTAATTAGTTCAGTTTTTGGTATGTTCCATGGATCTTATTCATGACAACCCATTAAGATGTATAATATGCCAGTAAGCTTACAAATAAAGTGGATTTTCTCTCTGAAAACATGGGTACATGCTGGCTATTTACATAACTTGATATTTTTAATATCAGTCTTCTACAAAATTTGATAAATTGCATTAACTGACCATTCCCTTGGTTCTTAGTTGAATAGTTTATACATTATGAATGGAAAAACAGATGCCTCTTGTGTAATATTCTACACTATTGTAAAATATTACACCAATTTTGTGTGCTTTTCATTCATAAGTTTGATAAATTTTATCTAGACATGTAGAGATATTATTTACTCAGAAATCCACATATGGAGTAGAAAGAGATGCCACGTAGAAATTATTGTAAATTGTTTTTAAAACTTTCATTATATACCACCAGCTTTAAATCACAAGGGAAGAGATCAAATATTTTTTATAGCTGTGTACTTTTCTCTGCGAAAGTAAGATTAAGTTGCAGCTGATAGAGACTGTTTATGTTCTTAGCGTTATATTAATGGATGGTGCTATTATATTGGATTTGTGCTTGGTTCTTCACAATAAATGTTTGTGACAGAGTAAATCTATTGTGAGGCTATTGTTAGTTTGCCTAATTTTGTAAGCAGTTGCTAACAAGAAGTTAGAGGATGAACACCAGATGTTATCCTTACAACATGTTTATGTGCAATAAATAATTTGTGAATATGTTTAGAATTGCAAGAGAAAAATATTCCGTATGTCATAAGTGAATGAATGCCTGCAAAGTAAACCAATTTACAAATACTTTCTTCACAAAAGTCAGCAGTTACTTAAAGAACAAATGTCAGTGAAATGTAGACCGTATGTTCAGTAGAGAGGTCCATGTGGAAACCCAATTGTGGCTGACCAAGAATTGTATATTAGTGAGTATGAAACAGGTCTGTAGTGATTAATACCTGTCCTGCTACTTTCCTTAAACAGGTGTCTAACAATGGTATATTCTATTCTTTCAGGAGATATGGTTTGTGAAAAATATTCTTAAAATATTGATTACAGTACCTATATCACAACAACAAGAGGTCATAGAGGGTTTCAGGGGGAGCATAAGGGAACAATTGACACGAATGGGGGGAATGGAATACAGTAGAAGAAGAATGGGTAGCTTTGAAGAATAAAATAGTGAAGGCAGCAGAGGATCAAGTAGGTAAAAAGACGAGGGCTAATAGAAATCCTTTAATTGATGAAAGGAGAAAATATAGAAATGCAGTAAATGAAGCAGGCAAAAGGGAATACAAACGTCTCAAAAATGAGCTCAACAGGAAGTGCAAAATGGCTAAGCAGGGATGGCTAGAGGACAAATGTAAGGAGGTAGAGGCATATATCAGTAGTGGTAAAATAGATACTGCCTACAGGAAAATTAAAGAGACCTTTGGAGAAAAGAGAGCCACTTGTATGAGTATCAAGAGCTCAGATGGAAACCCAGTTCTAAGCAAAGAAGGGAAAGCAGAAAGGTGGAAGGAGTATATAGAGGGTGTATACAAGGGCGATGTACTTGAGGACAGTATTATGGAAATGGAAGAGGATGTAGATGAAGATGAAATGGGAGATATGATACTGTGTGAAGAGTTTGACAGAGCACTGAAAGACCTGAGTCGAAACAAGGCCCCAGGAGTAGATAACATTCCATTAGAACTACTGACGGCCTTGGGAGAGCCAGTCCTGACAAAACTCTACCATCTGGTGAGCAAGATGTATGAGACAGGCGAAATACCCTCAGACTTCAAGAAGAATATAACAATTCCAATCCCAAAGTAAGCAGGTGTTGATAGATGTGAAAATTATCGAACTATTAGTTTAATAAGTCATGGCTGCAAAATACTAACGCGAATTTTTTACCGACAAATGGAAAAACTGGTAGAAGCCGACCTCGGGGAAGATCAGTTTGGATTCCGTAGAAATGTTGGAACACGTGAGGCAATACTGACCCTACGACTTATCTTAGAAGAAAATTTAAGGAAAGGCAAACATACGTTTCTAGCATTTGTTGACTTAGAGAAAGGTTTTGACAGTGTTGATTGGAACACTCTCTTTCAAATTCTGAAGGTGGCAGACGTAAAATACAGAGAGCAAAGGGCTATTTACAATTTGTGCAGAAACCAAATGGCAGTTATAAGAGTCAAGGGGCATGAAAGGGAAGCAGTGATTGAGAAGGGACTGAGACAAGGTTGTGGTCTGCCCCCGATCTTATTCAGTCTGTATATTGAGCAAGCATTAAAGGAAAATTCAGAGTAGGAATTAAAATCCATGGAGAAGAAATATAAACATTGAGGTCTGCTGATGACATTGTAATTCTGTCGGAGACAGCAAGGGACCTGGAAGAGCAGTTGAACGGAATGGACAGTGTCTTGAAAGGAGGATATAAGATTAACACCAACAAAAGCAAAACGAGGATAATGGAATGTAGTCGAATTAAGTCGGGTGATGCTGAGGGAATTATATTAGGAAATGAGACACTTAAAGTAGTAAAGGAGTTTTGCTATTTGGGGAGCAAAATAACTGATGATGGTCGAAGCAGAGAGGATATAAAATGCAGACTCACAATGGCAGGGAAAGCATTTCTGAAGAGGAGAAATTTGTTAACATTGAGTATAATTTAAGTCTCATGAAGTCCTTTTCAAAGTATTTGTATGAAGTGTAGCCATGTAAGGAAGTGAAACGTGGACGATAAATAGTTTAGACAAGAAGAGAATAGAAGCTTTCGAAATGTGGTTCTACAGAAGAATGCTGAAGATTAGATGGGTAGATCACGTAACTAATGAGGAGGTATTGAATAGAATTGGGGGAAGAGGAATTTGTGGCACAACTTGACTAGAAGAAAATGGATTGGTTGGTAGGATGTGTTCTGAGGCATCAAGGGATCACCAATTTAGTACTGGAGGGCAGGGTGGAGGGTAAAAATCGTAGAGGGAGACCAAGAGATGAATACACTAAGCAGATTCAGAAGGATGTAGTTTGCAGTAGTTACGTGGAGATGAAGAGGCTTGCACAGGTTAGAGTAGCATGGAGAGCTGCATCAAGCTAGTATCTGGCCTGAAGACCACAACAATGGTATTAAAAATTTGAATAACAGTTTTCATCAGCTGAAAACTGCTTCAGCAGTCAAAAATGTTTGTCCTCCCCTTCCCAAATGAGACTTTGGTAACAAGGAGGAATTACAAAAATAAGATGTGTGCATTTATGTTAATCTTATTGCTAAGTGCTTACGTAAAATGTTAATTTTATGTGTAATACTGGATCACATTCAAAATTATTTACATTTGTCAGATTACATATTAAACAGCGTGTCTGTATGTAGCTGCCTGGGTGAGCCAGTCCACCGTTGGGGGTAGGGTAGGGAATAGCATGCCACTTACTGTAGGACAATTCGCAATAAAGAGTTTCTGTATTAAAACCACAGAACTCTGTTAATGGATACAATTTTTGCCAGGCTTAATAAATTATTCTAAATAATTAGTAGCAAGGTTGTTTGTTAGTATTTTGCATTGTCTGAGTTGAGTTGAGTAATTGACTGTAATACAATTTTTAACAGGAATACTGATGGTGAAGTATTTAACCAACCCCAGGTAGTCAATGAAATAACCTCTGTTCTTCGTGAATGGGGGCAAATATGGAAGAACTTATACAGGGTAATGTATTAATTTATTATTTTGTTATCTTATGTTTTTCTTCTACTGGTTGTCAATATATGAAGGAAATGAGTATTTATTTATGGCAAGAGTAGGCAAAACATTTAGAAAATTTACTTTTTGTAGGATGTTTTCCGATTGATGTACAACTACTGAAATGTGTTTTTACTTACGCCAATCATCTCTTACTTTGCTCTCAATTCCCCATGCTAGAGAGTTTATTTGTCAATCAACATTCATTACATATACTGAAAGCACAAGTGACCAGACTACACAATGGGATCCTCTGCAATGCATACTTAACAAGGTCCACCAAAATGACATGTATTTAAACATAAGATAGGTAATGGGTGGATCAGATTATTATTACGGGGGTTGTCCATGATGTAAGATCTCCAATGAGCTCCCATCGGGACATAGCGAGCTAGCTTAAATCTGACAACAGCACCGTGTTCCTTGCTTCCCCACACCACTATTCTTGCCAGTCCCCACCTGTCTGTGATGCTCGTTCTTGGTGTAGCAGTCGGTAATGATGGAAGGGAAAATAGATGCTCCAGCCAAATGTGAATTGCATTCTGTGATTAGAGTTCTATGGTTTAAGGGGTCAGCCCCTATCGAAATCCATCGCCAGTTGACCGATGTGTGTGGAGAAAAGTGTATGGATGTTAAAAATGTGTGTAAATGGTGTAGGAAGTTCACAGATGGCCATACAAATGTGCACAACGAGGCTGGCCGTGGCAACCATCGGTTTCGAATGAGATAGTGACAAAAGTTGAAGATGTTTTGCTTCTGGATTGGCATGTGACTATGTGAGAGATTGCTGAACTAATAGGGGATGTCTGTAAGACTACAATGGACAAGATTTCGATGGACATTTTGAAGTATCACAGTGTGTAGGCCAGATAAGTGCTGTGGATGCTCAGTAATGAACACAAAAAGAAGCACTTTGAAAGTGCCTGCAAATTTCTCCGCCGTTACTGGGAAGAGGGGTGAGGAATTTCTGGGTTCAGTTGTAACCGGGGAGGAGATTTCAGACCACTACTTCACACCAGAGACTAAGGGACAATCGAAACAGTGGCAGCATTTCAGTTCTCCAAATTTCAAGAAATTCAAGCAAAAGCCGTCAGCAGGGAAGGTGATGACGCCAGTATTCTGTGATAGGAAAGGCGCTCTGCTGGTCGACTGCCTGGAAAGAGGTACAACAACCAGTGTGATAAGGCACCACGAAACATCAGTGGAGCTCCGCCAGGCTATACAGAACAAAAGGAGGAGTCGGCTGACAAAGGGAGTTCGTTTGTACCGTGACGAGGCCCACCCTCATGTCGCCAGCACCATGACAGATCTCATCACCAAATTTGGGTGGGAAATCATTGACTATCCTCCATACATCCCTGATTTGGCTCCCGGTGACTACTATTTGTTCCCCAGCTTGAGACAACACTTGGGAGGGGGGGAATTAAATTCTCAAGTGGTGAAGAGCTGAAGGCCCCTTCCCGCACGAGTCGACAGGAGAGTGGTGTGACACAGATATGAAAAAGCTTTCTGAGCGTCTCCAAAAAACGCTTCAGTTGTGATGGGGACTATGTTGAAAAATAACTAAAGGTCCAAGCTTTCGGAATAGGTAATTGATTTTGCAATAAAATGATGTTTACTACCTGAAAAAGCATTGGAGATCTTAATTTATGGACAATGCTCATGCAACCCACAAAGTAGCTGAGGCATCGGTGTTCCACACTCTATAAGACAGTCTGCTCCAGTGTCAAACAAACAGTTTTACTCTGCAAGCAGCGTAAGATGTAATGCTTGGAACATGCATGATGGAGAAGAGGTATTCAAATCTCCATTCATCTGTTCTGTGTGTGATTTCCCCCCCCCCCCCCCCCCCCCCCCCCCTCTCTCTCTCTCTCTCTCTCTCTCTCTCTCTCTCTCTCTCTCTCTCTCTCTCTCTCTTTAAATCACTTCTGGGAATGGGAATTGTCAGTGAAGCCAGGATCAATTTTTTGTCTTAGTATTGTCCAGTCTAAGCCAGTGCTCCACCCACAGTGACATGATATACTTTTAACGTTTCTCCTTCCTTGTTATTATGGAACATGAGAACAATGCTGCTTTGATTCAAGAGCAGATTATATGTTGTGAGAACCTTTCCTAATTTTGACAGATGAAGATCATCTATTTCAATTAGTCAGTAGTAATGATTATAATATGATAGTTGAAGTTTTACATAAGTTACTTTAAAAGAAAGTTAAGAATGCATAGTTCTGTATTGATAAAATTCAATAAAAATGAGAACAAAGTTGTTACATTATGGTTCACAGTACCTTAAACTTAGTCATATGTCACAATAGCAAAATTTAATGAATGTGTAACTAATATTTCCAGACGCACAGCAAAAACTTCAAAGCTGTGGAACATCAGATACTTGAGCTTTTGCAGTACCGCAGCAAGATTTTGTCAGGAACTCTGCCCGTTGATGAACTTAAAGAACTTAAACAGCAAGTTACTTCCAAAATAGATATGGGGAACAAGTAAGAACTTTATTCTTTTATTTTTAGTTGTTAATGCCTCCTAACTTAAAGTTGAAATTCCCTTTGTGACTATTTTTCAATCACAGTGTAAATAATTACAGAATGGTTTATTTATTTTGAGGCGTCAAAAATAAGTCAAATAAAATTAAATCACTAATTTTTTACTTACATGAAACATGTCTCTCTGTGCAGAATGCTGGATTTAGATATGGTTGTGCGGGATAAGAATGGTAACATTTTGAGTCCAGACATAACATCTACCATTCAGTTATACAGGCAACATGAGATGGCTACAGAACGCATTAAGAAAGCAGTAAGTATTCTGATCAGTGATAAATATGTTTGTATTTACATTTAAGAAGTATTGGAAAGATATTAATCATAACAAAGATTATGATGCACTAAAATATATATATTCTACAAGCTTTATTACAGAGATTGTACAGTTTAACACAGAGTAGGAAATAAGTAAAGAATAAGATTGTCACTACTTGTGATGCTACACAGAATGTGATGTATTGATTAGTAGACTTAAATAGCCCAAGTAAAAAAAAAAAAAAAAAATTAAAATTGACTTTATACCACTTTATAGACCTTCATAAGTAAGACAGGTATTGCAGTTAGCCTCCAGCACTTTCATTGTTTTTAGGAGAAAGCCACATAGGAGCACATAACAGAGACTTCTAAATGGCTGTAAGACCACGTAGGATTTCTAAATAACTTTGCAAGCTTATCTGTTTCTTTAGACAATGAATGACATGTAATGACGAAGTCTTCCAAAAAAGTAACAAGGTGCAATAACAAACATGTTAGACACCAGTTTTATTGTATACTGCAGGAAACTTAATCATGAAGGAAAGGTAAAAAAATTAAATTGCTAACCATGGAAATGAAGTTTGCAAAAAGTTCAACAGATGTAATAAAAATGGGAAAACTGGAAAATCAAAGTGTTGGGAGGACAACATAGGAGGAATCACTACAAGAGAGGGTTGATGGGAAAAAAGATTAAAATCGTAAGGATGTGTAGAGAATGGTTGAGATGTGGGTGCCTAGGGTCAGATGTCTAAAAGGAGTGGAAGAAAGAAAAAACACAGAATAGAGTAGAAGGATAGTAGTGACAGAGGTACCACCACCACCACCACCACAACCACCACTACTCAAAATACAACCTACGAAGGTGGACCCCCAGATGTCTTTGAGAAAATGAAGCTTAAAATGAAGCACAGGCTTATTCTTAATGTGTTAGGGATAGAATAACGTAAGATTATGAATATAATAGAGGGAAACATTCCACGCGTATTGCCATCGCTCATACCTCACCTGTCTTTCAACAACATCTGTGCCTCTGTACTTCCGCCTCGACTGACATCTTTGCCCAAACTCTTTGCCTTTACGATGTCTGCTTGTGTCTGTGTATGTGCGGATGGATATCTCTCTGTGTGTGTGTGTGTGTGTGTGTGTGTGTGTGTGTGTGTGTGAAGCTGGCCATTGGACAGGTGGAGGTCAACGTCAAGGAAAGTGGCATGGCATTTGTAGTAGGACCAGGTGAATCTGATGGAACCAAAGGAGTTGAGGTTGGAGAGGAAATTCTGGAGTTCTTCTTCACTGCGAGTCCAGATCATGAAGATGTCATCAATAAATCTGTACCAAACTTTGGGTTGGCAGGCCTGGGTAACCAAGAAGGCTTCCTCTAAGCGACCCATGAATAGGTTGGCGTACGAGGGGGCCATCCTGGTACCCATGGCTGTTCCCTTTAATTGTTGGTATGTCTGGCCTTCAAAAGTGAAGAAGTTGTGGGTCAGGATGAAGCTGGCTAAGGTGATGAGGAAAGAGGTTTTAGGTAGGGTGGCAGGTGATCGGCGTGAAACGAAATGCTCCATCACAGCGAGGCCCTGGACGTGCGGAATATTTGTGTATAAGGAAGTGGCATCAATGGTTACAAGGATGGTTTCTGGGGGTAATGGATTGGGTAAGGATTCCAGGCGTTCGAGAAAGTGGTTGGTGTCTTTAATGAAGGATGGGAGACTGCACGTAATGGGTTGAAGGTGTTGATCTATGTAGGCAGAGATACGTTCTGTGGGGGCTTGGTAACCAGCTACAATGGGGCAGCCGGGATGATTGGGTTTGTGGATTTTAGGAAGAAGGTAGAAGGTAGGGGTGCGGGGTGTCGGTGGGGTCAGGAGGTTGATGGAGTCAGGTGAAAGGTTTTGCAGGGGGCCTAAGGTTCTGAGGATTCCTTGAAGCTCCGCCTGGACATCGGGAATGGGGTTACCTTGGCAAACTTTGTATGTGGTGTTGTCTGAAAGCTGACGCAGTCCCTCAGCCACATACTCCCGACGATCAAGTACCACGGTCATGGAACCCTTGTCCGCCGGAAGAATGATGATGGATCGGTCAGCCTTCAGATCACGGATAGCCTGGGCTTCAGCAGTTGTGATGTTGGGAGTAGGATTAAGGTTTTTTAAAGAAGGATTGAGATGCAAGGCTGGAAGTCAGAAATTCCTGGAAAGTTTGGAGAGGGTGATTTTGAGGAAGAGGAGGTGGGTCCCGCTGCGACGGAGGACGGAACTGTTCCAGGCAGGGTTCAATTTGGATGGTGTCTTGGGGAGTTGGATCATTAGGAGTAGGATTAGGATCATTTTTCTTCGTGGCAAAGTGATATTTCCAGCAGAGAGCACGAGTGTAGGACAGTAAATCTTTGACGAGGGCTGTTTGGTTGAATCTGGGAGTGGGGCTGAAGGTGAGGCCTTTGGATAGGACAGTGGTTTCGGATTGGGAGAGAGGTTTGGAGGAAAGGTTAACTACTGAATTAGGGTGTTGTGGTTCCAGATTGTGTTGATTGGAATTTTGAGGTTTTGGAGGGAGTGGAGCTGGAAGTGGGAGATTGAGTAGATGGGAGAGACTGGGTTTGTGTGCAATGAGAGGAGGTTGAGGTTTGCTGGAAAGGTTGTGAAGGGTGAGTGAGTTGCCTTTCCGGCCTGTAGGAGGATGCTCTGAACAGCCGGTGTGGATGTGGGAAAGGAAATATTAAGGACTTTTATTAAGGATAGGAGTTGACGGGTGTGTTCATTGGCTGAGTTGATGTGTAGGTGAAGGATTAGGTGGGTGAGGGCAATGTATTGTTCAGTTTGGAACTGGTATAGGGACTGATGGAAAGAAGAGTTGCAGCCAGAGATGGGAACTTTAAGTGTGAGGCCTTTGGGGGTAATGCCAAATGTCGGACAAGCCTGAGAAAATAGAATATGGGAGCGTAATCTGGCTAGGGCGAAGGCATGTTTGCGGAGGGAATGTAAATAAAACTTAATGGGGTCGTTGTGGGGGTGTTGTGAGGGTGACATGGTATTAGAAGGTGGAAAGTGTAACATGAGGCTGAAATGAAAATGAAAATAAAAATATATGGGGAGGGATAAAAGTGGACTGGAAAGTAACTGGAGATCTGGTGTGAAAAAAGGCGAAAAGGTATTGGTTACAGCTGGGCTATGTTGGACTTGGGTTGGTAGACAATGATGTGCACAAAGGTTAGGTGGTTGTGTTGCCGCCAAAACACGTTAGAGGACGGAGAAATTCGGGAAAATTTCGAAAAAACTGCGTGTAATATATTAAAAGGAGTGGTTTTGTGGTGGCAGATTATGAAAATGAGGCTAACAATTGTCTGACGAAGAAATAATGATGTTAAAACCTGTGGGAAGCGGATAAAAATTATCAGTGATGTGGGAAAAACGGAAATGAAAATAAAGCGAAAGTTGTTAGATCAAAGGCAGAGCCACATGTGAAAGCACCCACGTGATTTACCAGCTGACCTGCCTACACTGTGATGCATTCTATGTGGGAATGACCAGCAACAAACTGTCCATTCGCATGAATGGACACAGGCAGACAGTGTTTGTTGGTAATGAGGATCACCCTGTGGCTAAACATGCCTTGGTACACGGCCAGCACATCTTGGCACAGTGTTACACCGTTCGGGTTATCTGGATACTTCCCACCAACACCAACCTATCCAAACTCCGGAGATGGGAACTTGCTCTTCAATATATCCTCTCTTCCCATTACCCACCAGGCCTCAATCTCCGCTAATTTCAAGTTGCTGCCACTCATACCTCGCCTGTCATTCAAAATCATCTTTGCCTCTGCACTTCCACCTCGACTGACATCTCTGCCCAAACTCTTTGTCTTTAAATATGTCTGCTTGTGTCTGTATATGTGTGGATGGATATGTGTGTGTGTGCGTGCGAGTGTATACCAGTCCTTTTTTCCCCCTAAGGTAAGTCTTTCTGCTCCCGGGATTGGAATGACTCCTTACCCTCTCCCTTAAAACCCACATCCTTTCGTCTTTCCCTCTCCTTCCCTCTTTCCTGATGAGGCAACAGTTTGTTGTGAAAGCTTGAATTTTGTGTGTATGTTTGTGTTTGTTTGTGTGTCTGTCGACCTGCCAGCACTTTCATTTGGTAAGTCACATCATCTTTTTATATATATATATATATATATATATATATATATACACACACACACACACACACACACACACACACACACACACACGCCCTCTCCCTTAAAACTCACATCCTTTCATCCTTTCCTCTAATTCCCTCTTTCCTGATGAAGCGACTGTGGGTTGCAAAAGCTTGAATTTTGTGTGTGTGTTTGTGTTTGTTATTGTCTCTATCAATGTACCAATGCTTTCATTTGGTAAGTTACATCAGCTTTGCTTTTAGATATATTTTTCCCACGTGGAATGTTTCCCTCTATTATATATATCCCCCCCTCCTCATCTCTACCACTGCCCACACTCCTACCTTCTACATGCTTTCTGAAGTAAAAACAACCCAGGATGCCCCATTATGGCAGGTTACTGTGCCCGCACTGAGAGAATCTCTGCTTTCATTGACCAACACCTTCAGCCTATCACTCACTACCTACCATCCTATATAAAAGATACCAACCGTTTCCTCCACTGCTTCTCCCTGTTCCTTTATCACATGGTGCCCTGCTCATAACGATTGATGCCACCTCCCTTTACGCTAACATTCATAATGCCCATGGCCTTGCCACTATTGAACATTATCACCTTTCCCAGTGTCCAACAGATTTCAGATCTACAGTCACCTTCCTGATCAACTATATCCTCACCCACAATTACTCCTCCTTTGAAGGCATTACGTGCAAACAAATCTGGGGTACGGCAATGGGCCTCCACATGGCACCATCCTGTGCCAGCATATTCATGGACCATCTAGACGAATCCTTTCTAAATACCTAGAATCCCAAACCCCTCACCTGGGTCAGATTCATTGATGACATTCTCATAATCTGGATCGAGGTTGATGACACCCTATCCACATTCCTCCAGAACCTCAACGCCTTCTCCACCTTTGATTCACCTGCCCCTCCTCAGTCCAACAAGCTGCCCCCATTGATGTTGACCTCTACTTCAAAGACGGCTACATCAGCACCTTCGACCATATGAAACTCACCAACCACCACCGATACCTCCACTTCAACAGTTGCCACTCATTCCCTACCATATAACCTAGCCACCCATGGCTTTTGCATCTGTAGCGAAGAGTTATCCCTCCCAAAATATACCAAGGGTGTCACTGAGGCCTTCCAGACCATAATTACACTCCCAACATCATGCAAAAATAGATCTCTTAGACCTTATGCTTGCACAAGCAGCACTTTACCCTCCCCCACCCCTACCATGCTATCCCTCCCCTTCCCAGCCTCCTCCTCACCGCCACCATCCAGATTGCTCCTCCCATCAGATGCAGTTGTACGCAGTCTGACCTTGGTGGACAGAGATAACAGTCAGGTGTCTGAGAGTTGCATTTGCATAATTGTGTGTGTGTGTGTGTGTGTGTGTGTGTGTGTGTGTGTGTGTTACATTTGAGGTGGTTTAAACCTTTCAACAATAGATTTATACATTGTGAGAGAAAGTTTACAGTTACAATTTATTGCCATGTCCTAATTTACTCAAAAAAGTTTATAGATGTAATTATGAACTGCAAACTTCCAACTTTCTCCAGAGCAAAGTTAATTTTTGACATACACCACTTGGCAGTCAACCTGCCCATATGATAAGAGGCATTGTACACTTTTGAGTTGTTGTTATGGGTGACTATTTTTTGTAAATGTAGTTGGAAACCAAATATAGGAATTTTATGAAAAGGAAATCTTAGGTGTGATAAGAAAAAATAGTTAAGTATCCACAATGGCATAACTTGAATAAAAGGGCACTCAGAAAGAAATGAGCTGGAGGCTGTAAAATGAAAACCGCTGAAGGGATTGTAATGCCATTGCCTAAGGAAGAAGGTGTGGGCTCTATAAAAGTGCTGAGTCCCCAAACTGGCTGCTAGGGGACATGAGAGCATACACATGTGATGACAGAGCAAGCACATGCACACGCTGCCCATCTACTGCACTCATTAGTGTTGAAAACAGAGAATTGGAAGTTTTGAATCAAAAGAGCAAAGTGGTATAGTGCATTTCCAGAGAGCGGAAAGAATGTGGGGAATGGAAATTCATTGAAGATTGGCACAAGTGTATGGAGAAGAATGCATTTTAATTGCAATTCCAATGCTCAAGCCTACCCTTGGGCAAGGCTGCTTCATTAGTGGGGCCATCCACATGCTGGTCACTGGTATCGGTAAAGCAGTGTGATGTCCCAGATCACACATTGTCAGCCAATGACATCTGTCCTTTCTTCAATCACTTTATTTATCAATAAAGATGCAGTAAAGGTCAGAGTTTGCATAAATTGAAACATTTTTGTAGTCTCGGGTTGTGGTATGTGTTTCGGGGACCCTTATCTTCCTGTCTTGTTTATGTGCTAGGCAGTACATTGCCCCAAGCTGCTTGTCTCAGAGGCTGACAGAGACATCTTGGATCAAGCATTATTTGACCACGTTTCCTCCAAGTGGAGAATTAAAAGGGGATAAACCCAATCTTAACATATTCGGAGAACACTGATGGTTTGAATGCCACAGCGAATGTGGATGTGTCTTTAAGTTTAGCACAAACTCTTTTGCTTCAAAAACAGTTTAATGATCCTATTATTTCTGAAGGTTGACAGAGTCTCTGTTCATTGCATTCATTATATTCTTGCATGACATTACCAAAGCTTTTGTGTAATATAGCTACTATGGAGTATATAATGCATGGGGAGTGATGAAACTGGGTCTAAGTTCACAGTTCTCAATTGATGGTGTTCCAGGTGTGTCAAATAGCATTGAAATCAGGTATACTGAGAAGAATTTATGTGGAGGGAGGGGGGGAGGAGGGGGGGGAGCGGGGGGGGGGGGGGGGGGAGGTTGTGAGCGAGTACGACCTGTATCATCAAAGCACAGTTTTTGCATGCCAAATGTTTGTCACATTGGTAACCATTTAAGAGACTGACAACATTCCAGCCACACGACACTAAATTATTTGACCAGTCACAGCAACAGAATTACACTGATCATAGTAGAAAGCTGGAACAACAGTGGCAGCTGCTATTTTTTCAATGTGCCTTCTACTTCATACTTAAATTTGATTTATTTATACATGTTTGTCACTTTCAGTCTACATCTTTCGAGGAGTTTCCAATACTTGTTATTTTTTGCCTTCTACTTCATACTTAAATTTGATTTATTTATACATGTTTGTCACTTTCAGTCTACATCTTTCGAGGAGTTTCCCTTTTTCAGATGAAAATTATATTTTTATTTCATTTGCTTGTGGTACTTTACTAATTTCATGTTTTTCTTCTTCTTTTCAGTCTATGGAAAGTGAAAAACCTCAAAAGGTCGTTACTCATTATTCACACATTGTGTTTGTATCAGTTCGAAATTTTGTTTGCAAAATGACAGAAGATGCTGAGTTACTGATGAATCTGTATGATGCGAATACAAACAAAGCAATCACGGAGAACTACGTAGTGCGGTGGAGCAAAGAAGGACTTGCCAAAGATATAGATCAGCTTTATAATCTACGTGTACTATTTACAGTAAGTTGATTTTTCAGCAAAATACTGTTGTGATTTGTGCTTTGATTTTCATCTACATTTGATATATCAACAGCTCTTTTATTCTCTTGAGTAGCTGGTTTTTGTAATTGTGTGCAGTTGAATTTTAAACCTCTGCATACATACATGCGCCTTTTTTTTTTTCTCCATGAATGTAAATGATGGGATCCACAATCATAACTACCACCACATATCCTTTCAAAGATTTTGCATCAAACTTGTTCCATTTTTATTTAGGAATCCAAGAATAGCATTCCATTCCAAACATCACAAAATTATCAAAATGACATTTCCTCAAAAATATTTCAGTTGACATTTCACCTTTCATCTTCGCGGGACGAGTTCAATTCAAAGTGTGTGTTGCAGCCAGAACAGCATCACCACACATGAGCAACACCAAGAACATGTCATCTCACAAAGGATTCTATTTTCCCACTCAGAAACTCCGTTCTGCTGAGGAGGATATGGTGGAGTAATCAAATGTGTCATCCCAGTTTACTCTACAAACTTATGTTTATCTTTGCTGTAGAACTCCTTGCCATTGTCTGTACGTAATTCTTTCATGGTAACATCAACTTGAATTTCAATGAACAGTGGTAATTTTTCTTCAATTTCATGTTTGTGTTGCAAAATTCTAAAATTGGAAAAACCGTCCTTAAAAACAACAAAGCATTAATGGAACTGCTAATAATTTTCTTCCATTGGTCAACAAAAATCTGCAGAAAGTAATTCTCCAGCTTTAGTGGGTTTCTGCACTTTTTCACCACGTGCCGGCCAATGATATTTATCACAGACACACCCTTCAGAAAAGCTACTATCAGTCTTTGTCTCTATACTAAGACCATTTAAAAACTGGCACACAGAATGATACCCATTTTTTCATGCCATCCGAAAATAAATTACAGGATCCATCAGGACAAAAACGAATATCTTCAAAATATTGTTCTGTCCATTGAATATCTATACGACAACTCGACCTGTACCAAATGCTTTAATTTTGCACGCCATTCTTGGCACTATCCATCTGCTTTAGAGTTTCAAATGGTTCATGCGTAGTGTACCAGTCATGTTGAGGTGTTATGTGATGTATTGCACCACTGTCAAAGTAACACTCATCGCAGCCCAGTGGATTTACATCTACAGAAAAGATGTTGCTTCTTGCTAATAAAAGTTCTTTATTTGTTTTTGAAGAATCTTAAATTTTACACTGTGTTACACTAGTTAACAATATAGCAGTCTTCTCTGTTGTCTGTGCATATATTTTTATTTGGCCGACGGCCCCTTTTTGTACATTGTTTTGATAAGTGACCTACTTTACCACATAAAAAGTGTCTTCTGTCTTCATTCCTTTTATAATGAAACGTTTTTAAAGCATCTGGTGCAGATGAAGTTTGTTTACACCTTTGTCACTGTTTGTTAATCTTCACTTTCAACATCATTGCTGTAGCTCCACTTTCTTCATCAGAATGTGTTGTTCTCAGTTTATAATTTAAACAATGTTTATAACCTATTCCATGTCTCTTCTTCAGTAGGTATATCATTCCATGTAATACAAATGCAATCTATCTCTTTGCTCAAAGTTTGCAAAAATTGTGCACAAAGGTCACCAACATCAGTCGGTTTTTCTAACAGTGAAAGTGGAGTTTGTACTTCATTGAATTTGGTAAATGGTGCTGTATACCACCAGCTGCTTCCCACACAATATCACAAAACTTGTGTTTAAGCAGAATAATCTTATCAGTTGAGTAAACATTGTAAATTTTATGTAGCTAATCCCAAATTTCTTGAAAGTCTTGCATTACTGAACACAAACAGAGTTGGTATTGATCAATAGAATTAGCCATTTCCTTGCTTTTGTGTGAGATGTGTTATGGAATTAGGAAAACGTGAACGCCATAGATTGTGTAGGCATCCAACCTGAAGCCATTTTGACTTGTGTGCTGCATGGATTTTAAAAGATTGCCATTTTCCAGTTTTCAAACATTTTAAGCTGCGAGATCATTATGGGAATAATAGAGGGAAAATTATAGAAATAGACTGTTGCAGATCTATATTCCTCTTAACTGTATTGTTAAAAATCATGAAAAAGGAGATCTACCTATACCAGCACCCAAACATGCTGACAGAAATCCAATTTAACTTATTACTAGATCATGAGCCATTAGGATGAGTGTTAAAATTGGCTCTTTCCATGTTTAACTAGTGCTGCCAGCGTATCAAGCATGGCATACTGTTCCATATATTCTAGAATGGAACATAATGATTTGTATGAGGACTGACCACCACTTAGAAAATACAAGTCAGATTGGACAGGTAGACAAACACACAGACTGACCAGTGAGTTTTTGACAAAGTTATTTTTTGTAGTTCAAGTGTGACTGTAGTTTTATTGCATGATGGTGTCTTTGATCTGGTACACAAGTATTGGCCAACAATATTAAATCATATATAACTATTAGTAAAGCATTGCAGCTTCCTCCTCTTCCCCCCTACCCCCCCCCCCCCCCCCTTCTCCTCTTGAAATCTGCTTCAGTCTCATTTTGTAGTTTCCACAGCATCCCAGTTTGGAGCTGACTGGAGATTGCATTATGCAATGGTGTATATAGAGAGGCACTGGCATAATATCTGTAGTATATGTAATCTCTCTGATGGAGATTTCTTGCATTTGTGACAAAAATAACACATTATTTTACATTAAGACACACCCAGAATTTTTTTTATAAACTTGGTCTGACCTTAGAAGCTAGCATCCGCATGACTTCTCTAAACTTTATTTGTAATAAATATGAGATCAAATCCACAATGGAAGCCAGTGTGTTTGTTTCAAAATGCCTTTAAAAAGAGAGCAAATTAAGAATACTGCTATTTTTATGCTATTGTGGTAACATAATTTATCTTGTGAACACAGTGAATACACTATCATTTTTGACACCTTGCACGTTGATGATGAATGTTCGCTGCTCTTGTGGGGGGGGGGGGGGGAATTTGTAGGTCATCTTAATAGCCATTAGCTATTGTTATTTTGAAAGTGTGTGTGTTAGTGAGACTAATTAAAAGTGTCTGATTGTAGGATCTGGGTAGTAGAGATCTGACAAGATCAAAAGTATATCTAGTCTGCTATATCATTCGAATTGGTGCGATGGAAGTGAGGGATATCGATCATCGTCGAAGCTCTCAAGTACCAAAGAAACTACATGCCGAAGGTATGAGGAGGCCTTGGGGAGTTGCTGCAATGGATATTACCCTTTTCCTTTGTGGAAAGATGGAAAGTGATGAAGAGAAACACCACTTCATTCCATTTCTGCAGTAAGTCACTTTTGCATTAGCATTATAAAGTTTGACATTTTTTTAAATTTTTTTTTACTTCTCCTGAACTTTTTATCTCTGTTAGCATTTATTTATCTTAAAATGCGTTTTTACTGTCTTGTCATTGCTCTGTTTCTGAGATAAATTGCAGTATAGATGTAGGTATGTGCTGCAGTCTCCACAGGAAAGGTTAATAATGTTTTCATTAAAACTGAAGCGACAGATGTTTGTGAGGTGTATCTCCAGCTCATAGAGAGCTTAACATTAATATTGAATGAATAGATGGTTACATATTTATGCTACTTGGAAATGTATTCTTCATAAATAGTCCATACAGAAGCCATATAACAAACTTTGTAGTGCTGAGGTTATGCGTTTTAATGACATTATCTACCAAAATATTACTTGGTGTAGAACCATTGTTTATTTATTTGTCTTGTACAAGCATCAATTAGTTAAACTTGGAAAGGAAAAATAGAACACATTCAAGATGTTTAGAGTAATTAATGGGGAAACAAGAAATATTAGTATCACAGACTGACTGTGCTACAGTCTATTATATACTAAAGATTGATCAATTTCTTTGATTAATGTATGGACATGGACTGAACACTAATATTGTCATCATATGTTGTAAGTATTTCACTGATAAGCATTGTCACTTGACAATTTCAAGTTCACCTAGTAAGTGCCTAGTTTTTTTTTTCAGTTCTTTCTCAGTGCAAGGGAAAGTCCAGGTTAGAATATCAAGTCAGAAACGGCTTTACAGCTTGGGAATTATTTACAAATTTATTGAGGTAACTTACACAATTTGTAAATGTGTCATTTTGTAACAAATCACCTAAAGTTCTATTCACATACTGCATCAGTGCCCCATTCTGCCACCGGGAGCACCAGTGTCGTGCAAAATTAAAATGGCTACTTTCACTAGTGTATAGCATGCTTGCTGTGTGTTGTAGAGTTTGTTTCATGAAACCAAAACAATCATTCAGTGTAAACTTTGCAGCAAATACAGTAAAGAACTTTCTAGCAGGTGTACAATTTACTCCTCGCACAAGAATTTTGTTCAGATGGGTTGTCGTCGGATTGGATGTGAAGGACTAATTGTGTGGCCATCTCGCTCCCCAAACTTGACACCACTGGAGTTCTTTGTATGGGGTTTCATTAAGGACCATTAGTATGTTCCTTCTCTACCAAACAACTTAGCTGACACGAAAAGCTGAATCTACGTTGCCGTTGTGCAAGTTACACCCAATTTGCTGCATTGAGTGCACAGAGAAATTTATTACCGTGGGAAGTTTGCCACATCACAAATGGTAGTCACATTGAACCAAAATGACACTTGACACTTTTATGTGGAACTTGAAGGTGTTTGCTACAAAATGACATACCTGACTATTCTGTAAGTTATCTTAATAAATTTCTAAATCATTCCAAAGTTCTAAAGTGCTTTATGACCCATCCTGCAGAATGAAAAGGACAGACTGCTACTAAGCATGGATTGAGTTGCAGACTGGTACAACGAAAAGGCTGTTACACATTGAGATTTCAGCCAAAGCCTTCTTCAGAAAGGAAAGACACACACATTTACAAAAGCAAGCACACCTCATGCACGCATGATTGTTATCTGCAGCCACTCTGCCCTGAATGCAACTGTGCTGAGCAAAAGCGGCAGCCTGGAGATGGATGGCGAAGGGAGGGATAGCAGGGTGTGAGTGCAGGGAGAGATGTGGGTAGTGCCTGGCAAAGTGAGCAGGGACTAGAAGGCCAGGCGCACCCTCAAGAGACTTTGGGTGGAAGGGACGGGATGAAAAGCAGTCTGCCACTGCATCCACTGATCTTTTCCGCTTCTCTATTCTTCTCCTTTGCACTTCCCTTTCCTCCCCCCTCCCATTGTCACAGACCCCAGACACAGTGCGTGGCAGCTTTGTTCTGCCACCTTCTAGTCCCTGTGTGCCGCACCAGACAGGATTCACTTCTCTCCTCCCATCCATATCCTGTTATCGCGTGTGCGCGCGTGCGCGTGGGAGTGGGCGCGTGCGCGCACTTTAAGTCTTTTAATTTTATTTTTGCAGCTTCAGTTCCTTTGTTCAGAAATAAGTGACCCAGTATATTGCATTATCGTACCACAAATGCTATGTATACAGAGCAAAAAATGAAGCAGCTGATTTTGTATCAGTGTGCAGTACTATCTTCATCGTTCCACAGTTTTTTTATCATACCTGTGTTTTACATAAATTCTTCAATGCTTAGTGAATTTTAAGTCAAGAATATGGCATTCTTATTTTATAGTTACAAAGTCATAAGTTAGGGCATTGTTTCACTGTTCATATTGCCATCATGGGAACTGTAACTTTTTCTAGTATATATGAATAAACATAGGGTAAAAACTCAGAGGTTAGGTTCTTTTCATTTAACATCGCCTCAAGCTAGCTACTGCTTCCATTCTCTTATAAGAGACTTCTTATTGAGCATGTGCACACTCACTAAACTAGAGCACTCGCTGAGAAAAATTCGAAGTTTTCCATCCTGCACTTAATATGTGGTTGCTGCTGTGATCAGAGATGATTCTGAAGTTTCAATACAAACACTTTATTAACACCACAAATTCACAGTGATGTTTGTCTCAAAAACTACAAGTTATAAATTGTTTGATCACTTGAAATAACAAACACAAAGTTTACTGATGGAGATGTAAGATCTTCTGAAAGAGTCATCCCTTATGGCTGTAGGGCGGCACCCATTGAGAAACCGGGCCACATCGAGTAGCGCAGGCACAACAATGGCGCAAAGTAGAGTGGACTATCTGGGCTTGCCTCAGTGACTGCGCAGCATTGGACTGAGAGTCGAACTGCGACTTGAATTGCGAATTGAACTGTGACTCGAACTGCGACTGACCTGGTGGAGGCTGTGCCTGGCCTTATACATCCAGCAGGTGCATGTGAAAGTACATTTCTGACCGTGTGATGTGCGTGTGGTGTTTGTTCTTTGATAGTAGTGCTGCTGGTTTCCTGGTGTGGATGTGGCTCTAAAGCATAGCTGCTGCCTTGTGATGGGACCTGGTACAAATGGCGTATAAACATACTGTGTATATGCAGCACAGGGTCATGACCATGTGATGCTTGTCTTATTTTATTTATTTATTTAAATGTCAAGTTCCGTAGGACCAAATTGAGGAGCAAATCTCCAGGGTCATGGAATGTGTCAGTACATGAACTTACAACATAAAATGTAATAACAGATAAAAATAAATGTTCATGAACCTGAAAGAAAATCAGTCCATAAGTTTAAGCAAACGCTATCAGCAATACAATGAGAATCATCTTAATTTTTCAAGGAACTCCTCGACAGAATAGAAGGAGTGACCCATGAGGAAACTCTTCAGTTTCGATTTGAAAGTGTGTGGATTACTGCTAAGATTTTTGAATTCGAGTGGCAGCTTATTGTCTCGTATGTATACGCAACCACCAGGGGAAAGACATTTGCGGGTGACTGACAGGCAACTCTGCGCGGCAGAAATGTAGGCCTGGCAGCAACGTATGCAGCCTACAGCCGATAAACAACATCCCTTCCCCCTGAGAAAGGAGACGACAATGCCATCTCAAAGGAGGCCATCCGTGGCTGCTGTGTTGTGACGGCGGTGAGAAGGGCGGAGTGGCATTGGGTGTGGTGGATGAGAAGAGGCATGAATGGCCAGGCAGGATGGCTGTTGAAGACCGATTGGGGTGCAGCGTGTGGACTTAAACGGGAGATGGTGCAAGAACCATCAAAGGCACAGGTGCCAGAGGAGGCGATTGAGCTTGACAAGAAGGCATTGAATTAGTCCAGTCACACGGGCGAATGACAGCAGCAGTCAGTGGCGAACCGTCTCCCTTGACATTGTTTCGTCAACGGGAGCAACCTCCGTAGTCACTACGAATAACGACCAGACAACTGGTGTTGAAGTTCACAGCACTGAACAGAATCAAAAGCAATATATTAAGTCAGAATCCTTGACTTGACAGAAGCCCCTGAGTACAAGATACAATGAACAAGACTACTGAGCGTGGGGTGTAGACCCTTGGCAGCTGATGTGCAAGAATAGAACATTTCAGAACAACTGAAAAAGCTCAGCGCCACTTGCATGAAAATGAAGAAGTGAACCACACTTAACAATGAAGATTGTCCCAACAAAATAAGGCATGCTGTGTGTGTGAAGATAGAGGGAATGGCAAATGGCTGTCACAGTTGGTGGGGGAAGGCTGGGCATCTGCTGGGCTGTTAGTGAAACTTTCAGAAAAAAAAGTGCAACCCAGGACCCAAAAGAACACGCAATGGAATTGGCAGCACAGGTCAAGACAGTGGGCTGGTGGGAGGGTTGACAGCAGCGATGGGAATGGCTGCACGGGCAACCGTGACAATGCCAGTGGGAATGACTGGGCTGGCCACTTACATGGCAATGGTGGCGGTGGTAAGAGGATCACCCACAGCACAGGTGGTGACGAACACACTGGCAAGACAGCTGGTGTGGACATAGACAGGGTAGGCAATGGCAGGTGAGCCAGCTGGAACAGGACCACTGGCATGAGGACTGACGAATGGACCACAGTCATCACAGACAGATTTGGCAACAGTTGGAGGGCTAGCAACACGGGGACCGACCACAGGAATGACGTCATCACCGACAGGCTTCGCACTGTCAGGAGTGACAGCCAGAAGAGGGTGGGCGAAAACCAGACTGGAGTCATTCTCGGCCCAGTTGGTGACGATGCGTCAGCTGGCTGAGACAGGGATAGTGATATCCGGATTGGTGACAGGACTGAAGACATCGCTGACAGACGGAGTGACTACATAAGTGCTGGCCAGAAGAGGGCCAGTGACGTCTGGACTGATGACACAGCTGGCATCATCACCGACAGTCTTGAGTTGCGAAAGGAGGGCCAGCACCGACAGGCATGATGCCGAAAGGAGGGCTAGCCGTAACAGAGCTGGCACTGATAAAACTTGCACCAATGGTGAGAGAGCCAGCATCTGATAGTGTCGCAGCCAAGGGCTGGGCCGAGAGTAACTGTTTTTGGGAACAAGACGTGGAGTACCACATGGCATGCCAACCGTGTTGCAACCTACCTGACTGCAAGTGGGCCAGCTTGCCACACACAATACTTATGGATGCCCTGTCTGGACCCTGTTCAGGAACAAGCTCACTTGAAAACAGTAAAAAGACTGTCTGATATTAACCAAGTACGTGGCACGCCTGTTGCGTGGCTGGGGGAGACTGACATAGTGAAAGTGTACATTTAAGTGTCCAACTTACAATTCATGGTTTGTGTCCTCTGGATGAGAGCCAGAAAGAAACTGACAACAGAAACTCAATTTCTGCACCCACACTGGCAAGAAAATTGATGCTGTGTTGCATACCTTGTATGCCGTATGCCATAAAGTGCAACTCCAACTGTTGACAGCACAGGTCTCAGTCATCTTTCTGGCTGTCGAACATACGAAAAAGCGACACAGGTTCAGTGGCTGTGTGCCGAGAAACAGCTGTAGTAGCCAAAAACTGAGTGAGGTGAGCTACGCCCTGTAGCAGTTTCTGAATTTGCTGCTGCTGCAGCCAAACAGTGTTAGACGAAGACAGCTCAGCTGATGGGACAGGCATGATAATGGAAAATCGCACTCAAACCATAAACGAAGATAACACTGGACTATTGTTTACCTTTCGATAAGCCTAATTAATCTTTAACAGGCAAAGCCCCACATACTGCCACAATAGTTTCCTATTGAACATCTACGAGCAATAAAAGCCTAACCACAAGGTTTACAGTTCTTGAAGAATAGAAAGATACATATTGAGCAGACACTGTCATTGTTGAAACTTCCTGGCAGATTAAAACTGTGTGCCCGACCGAGACTCGAACTCGGGACCTTTGCCTTTCGCGGGGCAAGTGCTCTACCAACTGAGCTACCGAAGCACTACTCACGCCCGGTACTCACAGCTTTACTTCTGCCAGTATCTCGTCTCCTACCTTCCAAACCTTACAGAAGCTCTCCTGCGAACCTTGCAGAACTAGCACTCCTGAAAGAAAGGATATAGCGGAGAGATGGCTTCGCCACAGCCTGGGGGATGTTTCCAGAATGAGATTTTCACTCTGCAGCAGAGTGTGCGCTCATTCTGGAAACATCCCCCAGGCTGTGGCTAAGCCATGTCTCCGCTATATCCTTTCTTCCAGGAGTGCTAGTTCTGCAAGGTTCGCAGGAGAG
This sequence comes from Schistocerca piceifrons, assembly GCF_021461385.2. Lineage (NCBI taxonomy): Eukaryota > Metazoa > Arthropoda > Insecta > Orthoptera > Acrididae > Schistocerca > Schistocerca piceifrons. The sequence goes on along the minus strand of NC_060140.1, from coordinate 959,251,750 downwards.
CTTCTGTAAAGTTTGGAAGGTAGGAGACGAGATACTGGCAGAAGTAAAGCTGCGAGTAACGGGTGTGAGTCGTGCTTCGGTAGCTCAGTTGGTAGAGCACTTGCCCACGAAAGGCAAAGGTCCCGAGTTCGAGTCTCGGTCAGGCACACAGTTTTAATCTGCCAGGAAGTATCATATCAGCGCACACTCCGCTGCAGAGTGAAAATCTCATTCTGGAAACATCCCCCAGGCTGTGGCGAAGCCATGTCTCCACTATATCGTTTCTTTCAGGAGTGCTAGTTCTGCAAGGTTCGCAGGAGAGCTTCTGTAAAGTTTGGAAGGTAGGAGACAAGATACTGGCAGAAGTAAAGCTGTGAGTACCGGGCGTGAGTCGTGCTTCGGTAGCTCAGTTGGTAGAGCACTTGCCCACGAAAGGCAAAGGTCCCGAGTTCGAGTCTCGGTTGGGCACACAGTTTTAATCTGCCAGGAAGTTTCATATCAGCGCACATTCCACTGCAGAGTGAAAATCTCATTCTGGATACTGTCATTGTTTTTTACACATGGCCTAATTGTTTAACACTTATTCCACAGTTAAGTTGAAGCAGTGTTGTCATTCTAATTAACACAGGTTTCTCGTCTGAAACTCAGCCATGGACTGACTGCCTCGTGACCAAAAATTGGGCCCTTATATATCATCACAATAATAGGTGCTGAAGCTACACATTTTTTGAAGTTAAATTTACAGAAATTGCAATTAAAACTTAACTCATTAAATTAACTGAATAAACCAAAAATTCTTATACTGCAAGAGTTAGGCCAAATTATTTGTTTAAATCAGCAAATTAACAAATACCGTTACACAACCAATACTTTTTCCAAAACTGTTAATTACTTTGGAATTAATTCAGGGCTGATTTTGCTAACATGTTTTTGAATAGAGCCAAATAGATACTTTAAAATTACTAGTATTTCATCTTCCAAATGTTTATAATTAGTACAGAATTTATATTTGGTTATATGTCAACAGCAGAATTTAAGTTACAAAACAATTACTCATTTCTCCCTATAATTAAAGATACTAACTAGGAATAGTCAAAATAAATTATATAAAATCAATTACATACATAAAACTAGGCACAAAATTGGATCTGGTGTTGTATTCTTTAAAACTGAGGGCCAACCTTTCTCTTTTATGAAAATGAAAATGCAGGTTATAGTCACGTGTGTTAATGGTAATTAGTCAAGAACAACATGAATTTTTAAGGAGGGAGATGGCAAAACAAGAGGGGAATTAAAATTATCCCAGCTTACTTCATTACAGTGTCCACAAAGTGCAGATTGTGAGCCAGTTGGCACAGCCAGGAATGATATGCTACAGTTTGCGTGTTTAGAAGGTGCTGAGAAAAGTTACAATAGGACTAATAGTCTCACAAGCTGCCAAGTGTACTCGAGTTTTTAGCTTTTGAAAATCGTTAACGTTTCCATCATCAGGAGAAATTAAGAAATGGGAAAAACAGGAACTTCTAGGTGCTGGGGAAGAGAGAAGTTGATAAAAATGTGAGCTTCTAAAAGACACAAAATGCTCTGGACACTTCCTTATCCATTGTTTTTTATGAAATCAAGTGTTTGCATTGACTTTTCCTTCTCTTTCACATCTTTGTTTTGTATGTTTCCTGTCATATAACAGAATTTATTTTAAAAATGTCAATAGTTTGTTTTAATTTGATAAAAATGAAAAAATGAAACTTACTCATTGCTGACAAAAGTTTTTAAAATATTTGTGTAATGAGTGTACTCAAGAATAGGGCACATCTGGAAAGCCTAGAATGTTAGCGCATTGCATCCAGAATTTGAGTTGGCAGGCCTGCCACAGATTGAATCTGCCTCGTGGATTAACAATGAGTGCTAGTGAGCTGGCCAGCCTGGATGTAGTTTTTAAGCTAGATAAACGCTGGGATAATACCCACATCCCATTTCAAATACACACTATGCTAACATTTACAACATGTCTCACTACTTGAACATGAGATTAACTTTAAATGTAGGTAGATGGAGAAATTCCATACAGGGGGAGTGGGAGGAGGGCGGCGGCGGCGGCGGAGTGGTGGTGTCATGAAGGGCACCAAGCCACCAGCTGTCACTAACATTGCCAAAACCCATGTAACAATTCTGACGCTATGAAGAAATGGGAAAAGGCAAGGAAGGAGGAAGAGGAGAATGTACTCTAGAATAACATCCCACTTTGGCAATAACAATATACCCGGAGGTTGGGCAAGTACATAATATGCAAGTGAGATAAAGTTCTTTGTGCTTTTTACTGAAGTGCTGGGACAGTGGCCTCATCCCAACATTTGCCAGAGTGACACATTTTATCAAGACCACCATTGTGAAGTTTATCACACATAGGGCAAGCATAGCAATTGAGAGTTGGACTGAGTCCATAAGGAGTCTTGTTTCGAGACAATATTCGAAATTTGCCTGTCTATTGATGAAGATACTTTTTGACACTCTTCGGTAAGTTTTACAGATAAGGTTTCAGACAATGTGACATTGTACGTGATTGGGAAAGGCTTGAACTTCTCACTTAAACCTAGAATCTTACCTTTAACTGATTTTATTAGTGTTGTTGAGGAAGATGTTAGACCTCATACAATTGACACTGTAGAAGAAATAAAGTGTGAAACATGTCATGTACTAATGAGAGTTTCACCGCAGAAGAGCAATGTTTCCTCTGTGGAAAGGGCTGCACTGCAGAAGTTGTGAGGAGATTTTCAGATGGTGGCCCTTTCGCTGGGTGAGGGGATTGTCACTGTGCTATTGCCATGTTACGTCTATGACCAGAAGTTCTATAGCTTATTGAGTGAACTAATATACTGAAAGATTGATAAAGACCCACAGGAGGAGTAGAAAGAAAAAAGAAAGTGTTGTTGAATTATTCTTCTTTTCTGCAAAAAGATTAAGACCTCGGAACTCTGCTCCACCGAGTTTATAGGGTGTTCCGAAGATTCAAAAAAGTCTTCTATTACATCCTACTGTGAACAATATCGGCACTCTTTACACTTAACTTGGCTAGAAATCTTGCTTCTGTACTGAGACTTTCCCACGAAAGTGCTTTAATCATACTCACAACTCTTGTGATTTTATTAATAGCCTGATGTTACTTTAACCCAGTGAATCAGACTTGTTAGTAAGCTTCGATTTCGTCTTACACTTCCCAAGGCTTCCACCCGTGGTTTCATTTGCAGTAAGTTCAAAGCCGATATAACAGCTCTGTTTCATCATGCTCGTCCCTTAATCTACTTTTCATTCAACACTGAATGTTTGGAGCAAGAACAGTCCACAGATGTACTGCTGGTCCATAGTGTCCAACGGACACAGTATTTCAGCGATCAATCATGTCGCCATCGTCAGGTGCGCTGACGAACTTAGCTCCTGAGGGCGGGCAGCCGTATTAAATCCCCTCCTCTCACGAGGCATTCTCTCCGTGGTCCGCACCCGCACATCGGCATTCGCTGAGACGCTAGCATCGGCGTCTGTGGTGACGTCAGTGTAATTGCCTCACCCGCCCTAGTCGTCCGTCTAAAAAAGACGCTCAGCAAAGGAAACGAATGGGCAACTAGGGCGGATGTGGCAATTACACTGACGCCACCACAGACGCCGATGCTAGCGTCTCAGCGACTGCCAATGTGCGGGTGCGGACCACGGAGAGAACGCCTCGTGAGGGGAGGGGATTTAATTCGGCTGCCCACCCTCAGGAGCTTTCGTCAGCACACCTGACGATGGCAACATGTCTGATCGCCGAAATATTGTGCCCGTTGGACACTATGGACCGGCAGTACACCCGTGAACTGTTCAAACAAGAAATACGCCAGGAGAAACTGAAGAATCACAAATGTGTGGAGCAAATTGGCAGTGTAGCTGTGGGTAGTCCTCTCTCCCTTCTGGCAGTAAACTTATGTATGGAAGACTTTCAGGAGAGGGCTTTCGATGTGGCAGAACTTAAGTTTTCTGGCAATGTGTTGATGTGATACTTTTGTAGTGTGACGCTGCGGTGAAGAACAACTCTCATGCTTTCTGCAGCATATGAATTCTATCCATGAGAATGTCCTGTTTAAGACTGAAGTGAAGGAGGATGGCTGTCTACCATTTCTGGACGTTTTGGTCAGTCGGAAAGTGGATGGATCATTGGGGCATTCCATTTACTGTTAGCCCACACATACAGACCTGTATTTATAGGTGTCTAACTGTGATCACCCGTCGCAAATTATGTGGGGTCCTTCGAACATTGGAGCGCTGGGCACATGTTGCATGTGATAGAGAGACAGTCTTGCAGAAGAAATGGAACATTTACAATCTGTGCTGAAAGATGATAACAGCTTAAAAGGAGGAAGAAACATGACCACCCACAAAATCAAGAGAAGAAGGAGCTGTTCATGTCCATGACATTCCTCCCACATTTCGGCAATATTTCGTTGAAATTGGGCAGAATCCTAAGGAAACATTATTTCAAAGTAATCTTTCAGGCACCTACAAAGATTTGTGCTCTTCTCTGTTTTATAAAGGGTGATCTGAAACTGAGGAGGGCTGGAATTTACAGAATACCGTGGTAGTGTGGCAAAGCAGTGGCAGTGTGGTGAAACAATACGCACAGTACATGAAAGGTTCATTGAACGTGAGTGCCACACTCACCTTTTGCAGCCCAGTAAATCAGCCATAGCTTAGCATTGTATGGATTTTTCTGCCAAGAAAATCTTGGACTCGGTGATATCCTTCTGGGATTCAATTATTAAGAAATTAGTGGAAATACATTTGACGGAAGGTCTGATTAATCGTGATGGTGGCTTTCAACTGAATAAGATGTGGGACCTGTTGATTTCTTTAATTTTTTTTTAGAAAGAAAATATTTTATGACTAATGAGATGCCTAACAATACTTAATTTTATTAATTTGACACCTGAATTTTTAACTCTGTGAGCCCACGTTCTGACAGAGAACATACAAGTAGTATTACCATTATGCATGTGCCTGCATGTCATAGTTGGGGCAGTGTTCAAACAGGGCACAAAACTCAACAGAGGGCACTCATGTAGTAGCTGCCTCTGCACCTGCATCTCTGTACCATTTTTTGGTATAAAGTTAGCAATGTGAACTAGCAGCCTCCAGTGCAAAACACTCACCTCAAGATGCCTGAATACTTGTCCGCCAGAATATTGAAACAAGAAGTTTGTTCACCTGGCTGAAATCCCGAAACTTCATTAAATATATGTTCAGTAAATTACAAAGAATGAGAAAGAATGCTATACTAAGAATGCCACTTACACATACACTCACCAAAGTTGACATCCATTAAAATACAGAATACCACCAAGTGATATTTCGTGATCTTTCAAAGACATTTGACTGTGCACATCTCAACTTTTGGTAGAAAGATTGAAGTTTTTTATAGAACAATGTTGCAGCTAACAAATAGTCTTAAGTTATTTGTCACAAGGAGAAAGCATGAAATTGTATCAGGTAATTAAATATTTGTAACAGCAGGGGAGCAGTCGTTTAAAAAGCTTAAGGACGTATCTTTGTCACAACAGAAAGGTGGTATGGAAAGAGGGCTGGCAGGGGTTGCGAGTAAAAAGCAAAAAACGAAGACAGCCAGAGTTCCCAGGCGGTCACCCATATAAGTACTGACGTTGTTGCTTAACTTCGGTGATCGGACGAGAACCGGTGTATTCAACATGGTATGGCTGTTGGCGTCTTTATAATGTAGTCGCACGACAGAAGATGCATTCGCCTCTTCTCCCAACATCAGCAATCGCCATTTTCGGTGGCACATTTGACGCAAAGCACGTCCTTCCACCTCGAAGGCGGCGCGGAGTGCGCGCTTAGCGTCTCATAGGTGACTGCCGAACGTAGGTGAGACACACAACACAGCTGCTCGATGCACTGCCTGACATTTGCTTGGTGTGTGCAGCCTCCGACACTCGTGGGCTGTTGGCAAATCATTACTGCAGTTCCAAAAATTAATAGTAAGTCTGCTCTTATTTATCAGTAAATGTAGGTTTTCCTGCTTTTAACTGCTATGTTTGAAACAATTAACTCTTCTTTAATTAACCCCAAAAATGATCTGGACTAACTTAGGAAATGTTTGATAAACACCATGTGAAAAAGAAATTTTTGTTTTGCAGATGTGCAGAACGTGATAACTTAGATGGAACACTTCGTCGAATACTTCTGCTAAAAGAAGTCCCTCAAAGAGACCATAAAGGGCACGGACTTTGGATTAGTCTGAAGTTACTTCATGGAGACATAAAGCAGGTACATTTGACTAGATCTTATCTATTTATTCAAATAACAGCTCAAACAATAATGACAAAAGATTATGATTTAGTGCCTTGTCAAGATAATCCAAGCAGTGTGTCATTTGGAAAATGAAAATGAATAATTTTGTTTTAATATTATGAAAAGGAAAGTTTCTATTCACAATATAGTGGAGATGGTGAGTCACAGATAGATACAACAAAAAGACTGTCACAAATAAGCTTTTGTCCAACAAGGCCTTTGTCGAAAAATAGACGACGGAAAGAAACAAACACACACACACGCACACACACACACACACACACACACACACACACAAAAACTGCAGACTCTGACAGCTGAAGGGTAAGCCCTTGTTGGCCAAAAGGTTATCCGTGATTCAGCATCTCCACTATATGGTGAGTAGCAACTTTGCTTTTCATAATATTGGTACATTCCATCCTGGGTTTTCCACTGTTTAATTTTATTTTATGTGGATACATAGAGCGATATGTCATTTGTTCTATGATTACCTGAAGAGAGGTGCATGCGTTTTCTCTTTAACTAGATATTATTTTATGTTTGGTTTTACTTGATCATACAAATCTTCTTCTTCATATTCATCATCATCATCTTCTTCTTCTTCTTCTTCTTATTATTGTTGTTGTTGTTGTTGTGGTCTTCAGTCCTGAGACTGGTTTGATGCAGTTCTCCATGCTACTCTATCCTGTGCAAGCTTCTTCATCTCCCAGTACCTATTGCAGCCTACATCCTTCTGAATCTGCTTAGTGTATTCATCTCTTGGTCTCCCTCTACGATTTTTACCCTCCACGGTGCCCTCCAATGTTAAATTTGTGATCCCTTGATGCCTCAGAACATGTCCTACCAACCGATCCCTTCTTCTAGTCAAGTTGCGCCACAAACTGCTCTTCTCCCCAATCCTATTCAATACCTCCTCATTAGTTATGTGATCTACCCACCTAATCTTCAGCATTCTTCTGTAGCACCACATTTCGAAAGCTTCTATTCTCTTCTTGTCCAAACTAGTTACCGTCCATGTTTCACTTCCATACATGACTACGCTCCATACAAATACTTTCAGAAACGACTTCCTGACACTTAAATCTATACTCGAAGTTAACAAATTTCTCTTCTTCAGAAACGCTTTCCTTGCCATTGCCAGTCTACATTTTATATCCTCTCTACTTCGACCATCATCAGTTGTTTTGGTCCCCAAATAGCAAAACTCGTTTACTACTTTAAGTGTCTCATTTCCTAATCTAATTCCCTCAGCATCACCCGACTTAATTCGACTACATTCCATTATCCTCGTTTTGCTTTTGTTGATGTTCATCTTCTACCCTCCTTTCATGACACTGTCCATTCCGTTCAACTGCTCTTCCAAGTCCTTTGCTGTCTCTGACAGAATTACAATGTCATCGGCGAACCTCAAAGTTTTTATTTCTTCTCCATGGATTTTAATACCTACTCCGAATTTTTCTTTTGTTTCCTTCACTGCTTGCTCAATATACAGATTCAATAACATTGGGGAGAGGCTACAACCCTGTCTCACTCCCTTCCCAACCACTGCTTCCCTTTCATGTCCCTCGACTCTTATAACTGCAATCTGGTTTCTGAACAAATTGTAAATAGCCTTTCGCTTCCTGTATTGTACCCCTGCCACCTTCAGAATTTGAAAGAGAGTATTCCAGTCAACATTGTCAAACGCTTTCTCTAAGTCTACAAATGCTAGAAACGTAGGTTTGCCTTTCCTTAATCTAGCTTCTAAGATAAGTCATACGGTCAGTATTGCCTCACGTGTTCCAATATTTCTACGGAATCCAAACTGATCTCCCCGAGGTCAGCTTCTACCAGTTTTTCCATTCGTCTGTAGAGAATACGAGTTAGTATTTTGCATCCGTGACTTATTAAACTGATTGTTCGGTAATTTTCATATCTGTCAGCACCTGCTTTCTTTGGGATTGGAATTATTATATTCTTCTTGAAGTCTGAGAGCATTCGCCTGTCTCATACATCTTGCTCACCAGATGGTAGAGTTTTTCAGGACTGGCTCTCCCAAGGCCGTCAGTAGTTCTAATGGAATGTTGTCTACTCCCGGGGCCTTGTTTCGACTTGGGTCTTTCAGTGCTCTGTCAAACTCTTCACGCAGTATCGTATCTCTCATTTCATCTTCATCTACATCCTCTTCCATTTCCATGATATTGTCCTCAAGTACATTGCCCTTGTATAGGCCCTCTATATACTCCCTCCACCTTTCTGCCTTCCCTTCTTTGCTTAGAACTGGGTTTCCATCTGAGCTCTTGATATTCATACAAGTGTTTCTCTGTTCTCCAAAGGTCTCTTTAATTTTCCTGTTGGCAGTATCTATCTTACCCCTAGTGAGATAAGCCTCTACATCCTTACATTTGTCCTCTAGCCATCCCTGCTTAGCCATTTTGCACTTCCTGTTGATCTCATTTTTGAGACATTTGTATTCCTTTTGCCTGCTTCACTTACTGCATTTTTGTATTTTCTCCTTTCATCAATTAAATTCAGTATTTCTTCTGTTACCCAAGGATTTCTACTAGCCCTTGTCTTTTTACCTATTTGATCCTCTGCTGCCTTCACTACTTCATCCCTCAAAGCTACCCATTCTTCTTCTACTGTATTTATTTCCCCCATTCCTATCAATTGTTCCCTTATGCTTTCCCTGAAACTCTGTACAACCTCTGGTTCTTTTATTTTATCCAGGTCCCATCTCCTTAAATTCCCACCTTTTTGCAGTTTCTTCAGTTTTAATCTACAGTTCATAACCAATAGATTGTGGTCAGAGTCCGCATCTGCTCCTGGAAATGTCTTACAATTTAAAACCTGGTTCCTAAATCTCTGTTTTACCATTATGTAATCTATCTGAAACCTGTCAGTATCTCTAGGCTTCTTCCATGTATACAACCTTCTTTCATGATTATTGAACCAAGTGTTAGCTATGATTAAGTTATGCTCTGTGCAAAATTCTACCAGACTGCTTCCTCTTTCATTTCTTAGCCCCAATCCATATTCACCTACTATGTTTCCTTCTCTCCCTTTTCGTACTTCTTCTTCTTCTTATTGTATGTATTGGTATATTAGAATGTTCTGAGTGGGATCTAAATAGCAATTGAGAATGCAGCATGAAATTGGGATGATTGGAAACTGTCGGAGGGAAGAGTTATAGTAAGAGCATAATACAGAAGAAAGAACTATGGAGATGGCAGCCGCCTAGTAGTGTGTGACTTGATTCATGTGGAATGCAGGAAGAGTTCCTGTGAGTGATGGAAGGAAGTAGTAGTTTACACAGGAACTGATAAGGACTGATGGGAAAAGGGAGGTATTAGTACATAAGGATAAGATAAAGTAGCTGCAGGAAAGAAAATGCTAAAATAAAATAATGTGAGTACCGGTCAATGGAAAAAAAAAAAAAAAATTTCCAAACAGAACTGCCCTTTCAGCAATGCAAGTGATCCTGTAATCTCCTCCAGAAGCAATATATTGTTTCTGTCTATGCTCCATGTCTGTTCTCCTATTCTTGTTCATAAATTCTTTCTTCCTGCTTCATTTTTTACATGTGTTGCTTCCATACTTATTTAATTTTCTCTGTTTATTATTTTCACTCCATCATAATCGTAAGCAGTTTGATATCCACTGCTGGATAAAGGTTTCCTCTAGACTTTGCCATCCAGTACTGTCTTCAGCTGTGCACATCCTTGTAAGAGGTGTTCAGTCATTATTGGCTTCTTTTGAACTCAATTTTCTAAAATTTTCACTGCAAATATTTTGAATTTCCTTTCTTACACTGCTGCTGAAAAGTGTTTGTAAAATACCTAAAGCTAATCACATTAATTATGAGCTATATCCAAGAATTGTAAGGAGGTCATTTATTATTTGCACTCATTCCTTTCAGCGCCAATAATTTCTTGAACTAACCTTACACGTCTAAACAAATATTTCGAGCTTCAGCAATGGGAGGGTGGCGTATTCACATATTTATTTAACATTTTTTTCTGTTAATAACAACATCTTTATTATTTATTTTAAACTTGTATTTGCACAAACAAAATCATTGTCTTTTTAATACCTCTGGGTTGTGAACTGAGAATCACAGTTGAACTTGGACTTGATCAGCAGAACTTTGCCAGTCAAAGATGATCCTGCTTCACGGCAATATAACCTACAATTAACATGTATACAATGCAGTTTTCCATGTTGAGCTTGATCTGAGCTAATTTTCTGTGTTAATCTAAGGTTAACTGCTTTGTACAATCATTTGTTAGAGAGGTATTTCATTATAATTTTCGTTTATGAACAAGTAACATTAATTTGTTTGTTGTATTTTTTAATATTTTGCAGGTGAGAGAAGAGAACCCTCATCTTGTTCTTGGTAATGTTGCAGTTGCCAGGAAAATGGGTTTTCCTGAAGTAATTCTTCCCGGTGATGTTAGAAATGATCTGTACCTTATGCTTGTTTCTGGTGAATTTTCTAAAGGCAGCAAGTCTACTGACAAAAATGTTGAAGTCACTGTAAAAGTCTGCAATGAGAAAGGTCAGAGCATTCCTGTAAGTTGGTCAACAATTTTTGAAACATTATTTCAGCATGATTATTGCAATGTTTGTTGAAGTTTCTAAATTCCTTTTGCCTCCTAAATTTCACAGGGTGTTATAACATTAGGTGGTGGTGTCGAACCATTAAATGAGTATCGTTCTGTGATCTACTATCATGAAGATAGGCCAAGATGGTGCGAGATTTTTAAAGTAGCAATTCCAATAGAAGAATTCAAAGCGAGCCATTTGAAATTTACTTTTAAACATCGTTCATCGACTGAAGCCAAAGACAAATCTGAGAAACCATTTGCCATGTCATATGTTACATTGATGCAGGAAAATGGCACAACATTGGAAGATTCACTCCATGAATTACTTGTTTACAAGGTAAGTATGTTTTTATTATTAAGTATACTGTTGGCAAAAAAATGGCAACACCAAGAAGGAATTGTGCGGCACAAACAAAACTTGGTAGGCATGTTTCTACATCTGTAAGATGGGTGTCTATTAGAATTTGTACCAGTTGCGTAAGTGTGGTGCCAATAGTGTCACTATGTGGCTGAAAATCAGGTTTGCATTGAATAAGTGTTGCAACGGTCGTGAGTGTTAGTTATGTTAATCGAGAATGCCTTTAAGGTGGCAAAGAAAGCCATCATTAACACCTCACCAAGTTTGAAAGATCTTTGTACATCCATATTTAAATTGGATGATGGTGGGACATTAGTTGGTGTAAATTTTATTAAAAATGAAACTCTTCCATCTGTACTTAAGATTTCATATTTATTTGGCTACTAGTTTCAACGTTGCGTCAAAGCCAACTTCAGGCCCTATATAACACACCATACATAAAACAAACAATGTGAGACATCAGTAGTCTGTGAGCTATTGTACAAAATAAACATTTTATATAAAGGATGAAATCATTAAAAGTAGTTACATTTTGTTCATTTTCACTAATTTACTTTGGCATTAGCAATTTGTATGGTACAAACAAGTACCAATGAAGTTATATATACACGGTTATTTCCGTTATAGGTCAATACTAGACATTTGAATGAAAATGGGGGTATATATAAGTATTGATCTATAACGGAAATAACTGTGTATATATTACCTCATTTGTACTTGTTTGTACCATATAAATTGCTAATGTCGAGGTAAATTGCATCATAGTGAAAATGAACGAAATGTATGTTGTAAATGCAACCAGGACAGTCGCGGGGTAGCAATGACGGAAAGTGCGGCGGGACCCACGGAGAGGCCCGCGAACGACAACACAACGTGAGAGGACGTACACGACAAACGAAGGACAGAACGAATACAACAAGATTGAACAAGGAAACAAACACGTCCACTTGTACACAGAACAAGGAAGTAAGCTGTCTAGCGCGAAGCGAGGTGTAAACCGACGTACATGAGATTATACTCGCTGGCTGAGTGCGAGGCAGGCGCTTAAGTACGCTATCGGGGGTGCCGCTATTGGCCGCTGGAACCACGTGTTCCACTGTGGCACCCTCACACTAAAAGCGGGCCAGGAGATGCGCGCCGCCACAGCTTACGGTGCGATGGTGCAGAGACCTCTATGGGTATTTGACGTCCGTGACGTTTCAGATTCAGATTCAGATTCTTTATTAGTCATTCAGCATTGTTACATGCAATAGACTTCGTCAGTTCACTTAACTTATTAATTTTACAAAAAAAAAAATTTTTTTTACACATTTAAGTTGATATTAGGCATTTCTAAAAATTCTTGTAATGAATAGAATGGATTGGTTAACAAGAATTTATGAACATTGTCTTTAAATAATTTGTCAGGCTTGATTGACCCATTTTTAGACAATTTGTTATATATTTTAATTGCCATATACTTATGACTATTGTTAGTTTTGGCTAATCTATTTTGTGGCAACAGCAGAGAAGTACACGTTCTTGTATAGTAGCCATGTCTTTCATTTGTTACACTTAAATTAGGAAGTTCAGCAAGTATGTAGTTAACACTGTCAAGAATATATAAATTAATTACTGTTAAAATTCTATATTTAGTGAACAATGGTTTACAATGTGTTCTATTATCTACCTTAGCCATTACTCTGATTGCTTTCTTCTGGATCACCATAATTTCATTTATTTTTCTGCTGTTTCCCCAGAGTATTAACCCATACCTTAAAACAGATTGAAAAAAGGCAAAGTACGCTGTCCTTACGTACTCAAATGTCACACAACACATCAGTCTCTTCAACAAATATGTAACTCTTGACAACCTAACCACTATGTGATCAACATGAGAGTTCCATGTTAGACTGTTGTCAAGCACAATACCTAAAAACTTTGCCTTTTGTTTTTCTATTTTTGTAGACTTTGATAGACTGAACCACATATTCTGGGTCTTTTCCTCATTTAATAGCAGACCATTGGCATTAAACCATGATGTTGCATTTTCTTTTGCCAATTTCATATCACTTACAAGGTTATCAAGTACATGGTTTACAGATAGAAAAGTTGTGTCATCTGCATACATATATGTCTTTACATCTATATTTCCTGGTAAGTCATTTATGTGTACAAGGAAAAGAAGTGGTCCCAATTTAGATCCCTGTGGCACTCCATGTTGAACCTCGAGTATGTTTGACAGATGACTTCCTGAACTCACCACCTGGTTCCTTTTATTGAGGTATGATTTGATGAGTTTTAAACTTTTATCACATATTCCATAGTACTCAAGTTTAGAGAGCAGAAGTGAGTGGTCAACACAGTCAAAAGCTTTGCTCAGATCACATAAGGTTACCTGTGCGTGCACATGGTCCTCAAATGCTGCTAGAATGTCTCTGACTAAGAGCTCTATGGCATGTATAGCTGACCTTCCTTTTCTGTAACCAAACTGTGATGCACTTAACATACCATTTAGTTCTAGGTACTCATACATCTGCTTATATATTATGCCTTCAAAGACTTTTCCTAGTACTGGAATTAGTGAAATTGGTCTGTAGTTTGCAGGATCTGATTTGACACCCTTCTTAAAGACTGGAGTTACCTTGGATAGTTTGAGAGGATCAGGAAAAAACCCTTCTATGAGACACAGGTTTATAGAATACGTTAATGGTGCTGCAATGTAATGTATGATTTCTTTCAATAGATTGTTTGACATATTAAAAATATCTGTACTGTATGAATTTTTCATTTCTTTGACTATTTTAAGAACTTCATGTTGGCATACCTCTCTAAAGTGTTTCAATGATGATCCGGCCCTATTATGATTTAGGTTTGCTCTCTTCAGATAATCTATATATGTTACATTGGGTTTACTGATCAGCTTTTTGATATCATCAGCACAGCTTACAAAATATTTATTGAATGTATCTGCTGGTATTGGGACTGTCTTGTCGAAGTTTCTGACTTCATCTTTAACAGTATTAATTACTGACCAGGCTGTTTTGCATTGGTTTTTACTATTTTTTATGAAATTTGTGTTGTATCTTAGTTTCGCTAATTGCAACTCTTTCTTATACAGTTTCTTAGTGATTTTTTCAAGATCCTTAATTTCATTAGAATTGTTTACTTTGGCAAGGGGCTTCAACAGCAGTAGCTTATTTTTTAGATTCTCCAGTTCTTTGGTGTACCAAAATTTACCTTTTCTTGTTTTATGGTATTTCTTTTGAACAAGATGGGCTTTTAAAATACCTGTTAAGTAATTGTGGAATGTTTCATAAACTGTTTGGGCACTGGAATCACAGTTTTGAAATAATTTGTCCCAGTTTGTTATGCTCAACTGGTGTGTTAGTTTTATGAGATTGTGTTTTGTTAATATTAAGGTATTAGATTTTGTTAACTTTTGTCCAGCCTTGCTCTCATCTCCTTTTATAAAATGTCTTAACTTTACTGTTAACATGGAGTGGTCTGAGAAAACAAACTCCTTTACCTTGGTGGAGTACATATCACGAGCACAGTTGACAAAAGCATTATCCAAGCACGCTTGTAGTCTTGTTGGTTCTGAATTTACATGATGGAAGTTGTGCTGCCTCAGCATATTCAGTAACTTATTTACACTGGGTTTGTTACATGTTACATCAAAGCTTGAATTAAAGTCTCCCCCAATTACAGTTACATACTGTTTCCATTTCGTTATGTAGCAGAGTACACTGTCTAAATTATCTAAAAAAGTATTATCATCTGAGTCAGGGGAATGGTAGATACATACTATGATAAGTTTCATTATATCACATATGATCCCGGTAATTTCAAAGTGTTTCTCTACACATGCCCAACCAAGATCTAGTTCTCTACACTCTATTTCATTTGAAACATAGATAACAGTACCACCATTACGGTACTGAGATCTGCAAAAACTGTTTCCATATTTATAACCTTCTGGTACATAGTATTGTATTTGTTCTGGTTTAAGCCAATGTTCTGATATACATAAGAAAGAATACTTATTCTGTGGCAATGACTCATCCAGAATTTCAACTTTATTTTCAAGACCCTGAATGTTTAAAAATAGGATGTTGTTGTGACTTATCTGTGAGTTAGCAGGCTGGTTTTTCACATTTTTATTTTCTTCTTGGCTTGAAACCATAAAAAATTATCACTGAATGACACAGATGTATTTTTCCTTTGGCTCCTCCTTAAGCATTGCTGTGTTGCTGCTCCAGTCGTTGTTGGTTCTGTTACTGCTGCTGCTTCTGCTGATAATGAAGGTGCTGCTGCTGTTTCACTTATTTCTGGTGTTTGTTGTTCCATAACTGCTGTGCCTTTCTGTGAATTATTAACATTTGGAGTGTTCACTTGCATTAATAAAATTTCACATTTGTCTTGGAGAGGTGTAGCTTCACTGATAGCAGATTTCACATTGGATTCTACAGGATACACACACTTCCTGTCCATGAGAGGTATGACTTTTCTATCATCACACTGCACATTTGAAATTTTATTTACAAGTTTTAAAATTTTGGTTACTATTACGTTTTTTCCCAGTACATTTAGATGGGAACCATGTGTTGTGTGAAATCTCTTCCCTAAGTTGCTGATGTTCACAAATGTTACATTTTCAAACCGCTTGCAAATATTTTGCATCTCTTTATTTGCAGTTTCAATTTCTTTATTTACACAAGACCATTCTATCAAGTCGTAACGGTGTGGCACTGAAAAAACAATAACATTTGTTCCTCTCAGCTCATACAGTTTTCTTTTTAGCGAGATTAAGAGATCGTTTTTTTCGTTCCTAGCTATATCATTTGATCCCGCCAGGAAGATGGAAAAGTCCTTTTTGCTCAATGAGGAAATTTTTTCTTGACTCATTGACGTAGCAGCACTGAATTTTGCTCCTGGTTTTATTGTACAGTTAAAACTAAAATTCTGACTACTTGTACGCCGAAATTCAGCGGCTGTATTTCGTCCTTGGCTGTCGGCATACAGTTCAATTTTACCGGTACTTGCTGTTCCGAGATTGCCTGTTTTCTGCCTATCTTTGCAGTAAGCGAAGTCTTGTTTGGCACTATTTATTATGTCTTTCTTGCTAACACATGTCGATATTGTCTCAGTAGAGCAGCTTAGCGGTGGAAGATTTTTCGTGAGCACTTTCGCATATGATCTTTTACTTAACTGCTGCTGAAATATTCCATGTTTTACCTTATTCACAAAGTCGTTTGATTTTCCACATGGTACACTCGCATTGTTAACTTCACTTTCACAATCCGTAGTCGAAAGAGCTTGAAAGTAATTTTCGTTCACTATATTTATGTTTCTTTCACCGTTTTCTGTATCTTGTATTATCTGTTTGCGTCTTTTGTACTTCACTTCCGTCCAATTCTCCGACATATTCGTACTTTCATGGCGCGAGTTTTTCATGTTCCGTTCACTTTTTTCTTCTTTAAGTTTCTTGATATCCATCTTCAAGGAACTGATAATAAATTGTAAACTAGACACCCGTTCGCTGAGCTTTGTAATTTCATCCTTACAACTGTCACAATTTTTCTTTTTCACGGCAAAATTCACACGTCTGGTGCTGATTCAAATTCTGCGCCGCGCGGTACCAGAATGTGACTACTTTTAATGAATTCATCCTTTATATAATATATTTATGTTGTACAATAGCTCACAGACTACTGGTGTCTCACATTGTTTGTTTTATGTACGGTGTGTTATATAGGGCCTGAAGATGGTGTTGACGCAATGTTGAAACTAATAGCCTAATAAATATGAAATCTTAAGTACAGCTGGAGGAGTTTCATTTTTAATTTAAAAAAATTTTGAAAGAGGTCATGTAATAGGGCTACAAGAAGCTGGATATTCCTACTTTGATATTGCAGAAAGACTTAGCAGGAATGTAGCCACTGTACACAGTCGCTGGCAGTGGTGGTCACAAGAATATAAGCTCACAAGAAGGCTGGGCTCCAGGCGGCCACATGGCACTACTGGTAGGGGAGACCATCATGTTCAGCATATGTCTCTGGTGCATCGTACTGCATCTGCAGCAACTATTTGGACAGCAGTTGGTACCACAGTGAAGCAGTCAACTGTTACAAATTGGTTGCTTCAAGGACAGCTCCAAGCCAGATGCCCTGTGGTGTGCATTCCACTAAACCCCAGCCATCACCATTTTCTACTTCGGTGGTAGCAAGCTAGAGCTGATTGGAGGACACGGTGGAGGTGTGTAACGTTTTCTGATGAAAGTTGTTTCCGCCTGAGTGCCAGTGACGCCCATGTGTTGGCTAGGAGGAGGCCAGTTGAGGACCTGCAACCAACCTGTCTGTGTGCTAGGCACTCTGGACCTACACTTGGAGTTATGGTCGTAGGTGTGATTCCGTAGATAGCAGGAGTACTCTTGTGACTATCCCACACACCCTGACTGCAAAATTGTATGTCAGTGTGGAGATTTGATCTTTTGTGCTGCCGGGTAACGCTCACAACATACAGTTGTTGCAACCCAACGTGCTCTACAGAGTGTCGACGTGTTGCCTTGGCTTGCTCAATCGACAGGTCTGTCTCCAATCGAGCTCATGTGGTACATCACTGTATGACAACTCCACAATCAGCATGAATTGTCCCTCTGCTGAATGACCAAGAGCAACAGGCATGGAACTCCATCTGACAATCTGGCATCTGGCACCTGTACAACACAGTGCATGCACATTTACAAGCTTGCGTCCAGCATTATGCTTCAGCATACTGCCAGTTACACCTTTTGTTAATGTACCAGCGTTTCACATTTGCAGTTGCTTATCTTGCACTTACATTAACCTGTGATCTTGCAATGTTGTTGTTGTTGTTGTTGTTGTGGTCTTGAGTCCTGAGACTGGTTTGGTGCAGCTCTCCATGCTACTCTATCCTGTGCAAGCTTCTTCATCTCCCAGTACCTACTGCAGCCTACATCCTTCTGAATCTGCTTAGTGTATTCATCTCTTGGTCTCCCTCTACGATTTTTACCCTCCATGCTGCCCTCCAATACTAAATAGGTGATCCCCTGATGCCTCAGGACATGTCCTACCAACCGATCCCTTCTTCTAGTCAAGTTGTGCCACAAACTCCTCTTCGCCCCAATTCTATTCAATACCTCCTCATTAGTTATGTAATCTACCCATCTAATCTTCAGCATTCTTCTGAAGCACCACATTTCGAAAGCGTCTATTCTCTTCTTGTCCAAACTACTTATCGTCCATGTCTCACTTCCATACATGGCTACACTCCATGCAAATACTTTCAGAAACGACTTCCTGACACTTAAATCTATACTTGATGTTAACAAATTTCTCTTCTTCAAAAACGCTTTCCTTGCCATTGCCAGTCTACATTTTATATCCTCTCTACTTCGACCATCATCAGTTGTTTTGCTCCCCAAATAGCAAAACTCGTTTACTACTTTAAGTGTCTCATTTCCTAATCTAATTCCCTCAGCATCACCCGAGTTAACTCGACTACATTCCATTATCCTCGTTTTGCTTTTGTTGATGTTCATCTTATATCCTCCTTTCAAGAAACTGTCCATTCCGTTCAACTGCTCTTCCAAGTCCTTTGCTGTCTCTGACAGAATTACAATGTCATCGGCGAACCTCAAAGTTTTTACTTCTTCTCCATGAATTTTAATACCTACTCTGAATTTTTCTTTTGTTTCCTTTACTGCTTGCTCAATATACAGATTGAATAACATCGGGGAGAGGCTACAACCCTGTCTCACTCCCTTCCCAACCACTGCTTCCCTTTCGTGTCCCTAGACTCTTAGAACTGCCATCTGGTTTCTGTACAAATTGTAAATAGCCTCTCGCTCCCTGTATTTTACCCCTGCCACGTTTAGAATTTGAAAGAGAGTATTCCAGTCAACATTGTCAAAAGCTTTCTCTAAGTCTAAAAATGCTAAAAACATGGGTTTGCCTTTCCTTAATCTTTCTTCTAAGATAAGTCGTAGGGTCAGTATCACCTCGCGTGCTCCAACATTTCTACGGAATCCACAATGATCTTCCCAAATGTCGGCCTCTACCAGTTTTTCCATTCATCTGTAAAGAATTCGCATTAGTATTTTGCAGCTGTGACTTATTAAACTGATAGTTCGGTAATTTTCACATCTGTCAGCACCTGCTTTCTTTGGGATTGGAATTATTACATTCTTCTTGAAGTCTGAGGGTATTTCGCCTGTTTCATACATCTTGCTCACCAGATGGTAGAGGTTTTTCAGGACTGGCTCTCCCAAGGCCGTCAGTAGTTCTAAAGGAATGTTGTCTACTCCCGGGGCCTTGTTTCGACTCGGGTCTTTTAGTGCTCTGTCAAACTCTTCACGCAGTATCATATCTCCCATTTCATCTTCATCTACATTCTCTTCCATTTCCATAATATTGTCCTCAAGTACATCGCCCTTGTATAGACACTCTATGTACTCCTTCCACCTTTCTGCTTTCCCTTCTTTGCTTAGAACTGGGTTTCCATCTGAGCTCTTGATATTCATACAAGTGGTTCTCTTTTCTCCAAAGGTCTCTCTAATTTTCCTGTTGGCAGTATCTACCTTGCCCCTAGTGAGATAAGCCTCTACATCCTTAAATTTGTCCTCTAGCCATCCTTGCAATGTTAATCACATAAATATGTTACCCAGGCAAATGTACTCCTGACATTTCGTTATTGTACATTAATTATCTTTTGGTGTTGTGATTTTTTTATGCAGCCAATGTATTTGATTCAAATGGGACAAATATGAAAAAGTAAATAAAGCATCACTAAATACTAATTATTTGTGAATGTCTTTCAGATCTATCAAAAATATTTCATTACGTGTTATGAATGTTATTGAACCGTCTTTAATGAAAAAAGCAAGAACTGTTATTTTGAACTAGAAAAAGCATTGCCTTTGACACCCATGCATTCTCAAATCAGTTTCTGATGTTTACATAAAAGCTATTAGCCTTTATCCAAAACTTGCACCCTTGAAATTTCTGTAACGGTTCAGAAGCTGATGAAGAAAGTAAATTTCATTTTAATCGGGCAATTAGAGGGGTGGCAGTGTGGGCGGGAGGCGTAGGTGGCGGGGGGGGGGGGGGGGAGTAGGAGGAGGAGGAGGAGGACGAGGACGACCTGGTTCCTCATCCTCTACAGCCAGATTAAAGCCTTTTAAAAATTATTTGTTTGTACATCTGTTTAGTTCACACTCTCATGGCTACTGTCTGTGGGCACAACTGCTTCTGACGTGAGCAGCAGTCTCCTGGAGTGGGTGGTGAGGGTAAGGAGGAGGTATTAGGTGGTGTGAGGGCTGTGGGAAAGTGCTGGTGCTACCTGAGGGAGTGTGTAGGGATGTGGCGGGGACAAGATAGGGCTACTAGGTGCGTATCATTGTGTGGGGTGGGGGGAGGGAGAAGTAGAAAAATGAAAAGGACTTGTGGTAGCATTAGAGGATTAGATGGAATGTGCATATTGTAATGGAAGCAGGGAGGGGGATAGAAAGGTTGAGAACAGGGAGTAACGAAGGTTAAGGCCAGAGGGGTTACTGGAATGGTGGATATGTTGTTGTTGCTGTACGAATGGGTGAGAGTTACTTTTGAGGTAGGACTTCGTCGAAAAGCTTAAGTATTTCTAGTATTCTTTTTTCTTTCTGCCTGTTCAACTAAGTGTCTGTTCTATCTGACAGCGGCTGCTCTCTGTGTTTAGTAGCAACCTATCTTTTCCATATTGTTGTTATTCCATCCTGGGCTTCCCATTGTTTTATTTATTTTTGAAACTATGATTTTGAACTAATAAAGATATCACAACAATTTTGGAGGAAATTTTTGTGTTGTTTTACAAATGAGTTCTCTTGGATTATTGCACTTTGGAGCAAAGAGAGTTGCTTTGTTTTTCACACCTTTTACACAGTAGAATCCATTGCGTCGTGTGAAAAGCAGCTGCCTCAAAATATGAAAACAAAAGTCTTCATGACAGCATTCATTAAAGAGGAACTCTCTGTTCATAAACTGTGCCGATTTAAAGGGAGGGGGGGGGGGGGGGAGGAGACACCAGAGCTCATAGATATTTCCGTAACCAACTTACATAATCAGTTTGCGAGCTGATGGATTGGCTCTAGTTCAATGCTGATTCACCAATACAACCACCCAATGTCTGACAAGAGTGACACATTGCCATTTCTAGAGATTTTGATATACATGAAAGTTGAAGAAACATGGAGGCAAACATGTTTGGAATTTACCTTCCATATTGTAAGCAAGCTTCAACAAAATAGTTCACGTGATGCAAGCAGACACTGTCAAATAATATTCGAAAATATGGTGTCTGAGATCAGTTTGGGGCTCATGTGGTGACCATTTTTAACAGTTAGCACTGTAAAATTAATATACTTCCATGCATTTTCCAGTTATGAAAAAAGTGCATACTTTGCAAGGAGGAGGGCTTCATCTAATTGAACTTAATATTACTGTCTATTGAGCTTGACAAGTAAAGCTATTATTTAAAAAAAACTGGGAACTAGTAGTTACAGTGTAAGGTAGTAATTAAAACAGAAATCAGAAATTTGATTACATTGTGTAACTATCACATCAAGACATTACTGAAACCACTCCTAATAAAGCTGGTGATTGGACAGTATTTAGACAAATTATTTGTATAAGTTTGGTATAAAGCAGTTACTTTTTCACAGTACTTAATTTCATATTCTGACATTGCTGGTGTGTGTATCTGCAAAATGTGTCCTTACCTGTTTAACTGTGATCTTTCATTTCAGATTGATCATAAAAAGTATGAAGAAAGTGAGCTGGCATATTTGTCACTACCCAGCAGAAGGATACAGCTCACTGAGGGACAGAAACCTGCCGCAGGAGGTCTCTCGCTCAGTTCGAAAGACAGTTTTACAATTGAAACAAATGTTTGCTCAACCAAGCTTACACAGAATGGTATGTTAATACAAGCAATTGTAATTTATTACTCTTATAACTTAATTGTTGTTGAGATTAGCTACAGGATAACAACCTTTCATTCTTTGAAGAAAAAATAAAATAATTTAGAGGGCCAGGTTTTTCTTCTGAAGTTGCATAGGAGTAGGATGCTATTGTGCAACCAGTTGTTGATATGATAATATACCTGAAAATATGCAATAGTTGAGAACTGAAGAAAACAATTAGCTTGGAAGACTGTAATATGAAGAGTAAGTACTTACTGAGACTAGAAGAAGAAAATACTACATGGAAAGTGACAGTAAATTTTGAAATAATAGTTACAGAAACAAAATTTGAGAGTATGCCATGTAATTCTGAAATAAATGTAGAACAACATGATTTTAATGAAAGAGTGATGTTAGTTGCAAGTTTATTTGGCAGTTCATCCCCCCCCCCCCCCCCCTCCTTGCTTCAGCTGGACTCACATTTATGATGAAAGTTCAAATCTCTGTCCAGCCATCTAGATTTAGGTTTACTATGATTTCCTTAAATCACTTAAGGCAAATGACAGGATGGGTCCTCTGAAAGGGCATGACCGATTTCCTTCCATATCCTTCACTCATCACCGTTGAGGGGCCATAAAACACTAACCTTCCTTCTTTCTTGCTTCAGAAATTCCCTACCTTACAACCTCTTGCTGTTGTTTCAATATTTTAAATTTTGCATCACCAAAATAAATTATTTGATACATATGCTGAAAACATTTAGATGAATAAAGTGCTGGCACACATACAGTAAATCTTATGATTTATTTTTCTTGCTTATAAATGTAGTGTCCGAGTTACAAGGGGGTACGTACATTCTCAGCTTGATCACACAACTCAAGTTGAACAGGAAAAAGACATACAGTCCATTCGTATAAAATCACACCAATGCTTTTCTTTTCCATTTTGGCGAAGAGCATGATTTTCTTTGAGGCGATACTTGGACGGTCTCTCTACCCCAGGAGACAGTGCTGGCAGGGTGGCTGGGCAACTGCTGTCCGTACAGCCTCAACACCTGTCACTGATGGTGCCCTGTTGGCAAATTTTTCTTCTAAACAACAAACATAACAAATATATAATACTGAAGAGCTTTATTATTGTATAGATGATGGTTTATTCATGCATAAAAACACAGGGATGACATGTATGTATGCAAGATGAGAAAGTTTTCTAGTGGCTATAAACTAATGTGTTCAAAAATTTACTCATGGCCGCATAAAGTGTTGTTACAATATTTGTTGATTGCATTTAAAATTTTTGAATAATTGCATTTCTAGAAAATGAATGTCATCATGTGTTTCTAATATTAAACAAAAACTGTTGTATACAATGTAATGAATTTCAGAATGAATAGTTGATAGCTAAGAGTCATAATTTCTCATTGAATCGATGAACACATGTGACATGTAGAAACAAGTCACCCAGAAAATTCTTTCAGTTTCGTCCTTAAAGAAGGGAAGTGTGCTTCAGTATTAGTGTGTGTTATTATTGGCTGTTGTGAGTGCCTCCTTAAGGTTAGTATTAGGTAGTCCGTATGACTCTTAGTGAATTTTATATTAATGATAGAAACATATCATTCTTGTCACACACATTTGCAAGTAGCCACCTGGGCTGTAGAGGAGTGGTGGCTTGAGGGGCTGGAGATTGCAGAAGGTGTCTGTGACACAAAGAAAATGACATTTTCTTTGGAGTTTCTGTAGGAACAGTCCTGAATTGTAAAATAGTCATTTGTTGATTAAGTTAAATGATTCCACTTGCTCACTGTTTAAAGGACGAATGTAGAAGACAAAAGACTGATGTATTTAGATACAAATCAACTGTGTTTCTTCTTAATACTTGAGTACATAATAAACTTAATAGGAATTGTTGAAAATTTTGTAGGTAGAAACTATTTTTCATAGTCTGAAAGATGTGTGTGAAATTTTATGACAGTAATTACCTCTGATAATGCTTACTTGCATCATTTAGTTGACCTGTTGGGCCTGTTGAACTGGGCAAGTCATCCGGAGGGCCTCAAGGACAGTCTGGCAGCTTTAATGAAAGTGGATGGAGAAGAAGTAGTCAAGTTCCTGCAGGATGTGCTGGATGCCCTATTCAACATCTTGATGGAGAATTTTGATTCAGAGCTTTATGACAATATGGTTTTTGAATGTCTGGTAAGCTACTAATCATTTTTTATTTTGTGCATAGTGTATAAGATTTTGTAGACATTCTTCTAACTGTTGATAACAAAATGGTGCAATGCAATACAAACTAAAAAGGAAACTAAGTCCATCATTAGAACATGTTGATGAGATAGTCTTATTAGTGAAAAATGGTACCTGTGCGCACACATTTGCCTCACCTGAGGCATGTGCTGTAAACATTCAGTCAGTTATTACATTTCCAAATGAATAGATTACTTGACCACAGTTGCTGCACCATCATGTTCACACCTGGGAAGCAGGGATGGAAGATAGCAGTAGTGTACAGTCTAGTTCTCTTGTAAGTGTAGTGCTGTCACATGCTGTACGTTAGTACTTGCCACTGGATGAAGTACAGAACAAGCAGAAATAGGTTGTATAGTATATCTCACCTTGTCCACTCAAGGTGCTTCCTTGGTAGTATACATAGAACTTCCTACCTTGGTAATGTTGTTATTTTTCGCAGCTGTGTCTGTTGATTCGTCATCTGCTATTTGTTGCACATGATACAGCTGACACTTTGTTGAAATCTATGCTTACTGATTTTATCAAACAATGGAAACTCTACGTAGGAATATAAACAATGTTGGAAAAGATAAATTACTACTTACCACAAAGAAAACACATTAAGTTTCAGGCAGGCACAATTGAGACCCTTACACAAAGCTTTCTACCACAGCCATCATCAACAAAAAGGAAACAGAGAAACACACACCATTCATACACACAAGCAAGCACATCACATACACACATAACTGCCAAATCTGGCAGCTCAAGTTGTTTGTAGGTGATGCCTTCAAAGGAGAAGTCATTGTGGGTGAGGGTATAGTCAATCTTGGTGACCAGGAAGAAGGTTGTAAGTTTGAGTTGATTTGATTTATTTCATGTTCCATAGGTCCAACTGTGTTGGATACACAAGGATGTGGAACGAGTCAGTTTTTTACAAATACAATCTGATGATCTTATAGCATATACAGAAATTTGAGTACATAATTATATAAAAATTTATACGATAAATTCTTTGGGCAGCAATACAGAAAAAGAAAATGCATATTTTCTTAGAATCATTAAAACACTACAGAAAACAGATACAGAGCACACACAGATACAGAGCTCAGGTTAAATAACATTCTTAGTGGCATTATGTGAACTTGTATTATGTAGTATTAAAATATTACAATTAATTTAGTTAAAAGTTCATCTAGACTGTAAAAAGCTTTTTCTAGCAGAAATATTTTAGTGCTTTCTTAAACTTACTCTTGTTATGAATCTGCCTTTATTTCAGGAGGAAGAGCATTGAAGAGTTTTGCTCCAGTGTAGTGGACACCCTTTTGTGCCAAGCTCAAATTTCTGAGCTCGCTGTGTATGTCATTCTTCCTCCGTGTGTTATGCTCATGATAATTACTGTTTCGTTGAAATATCTCTATATTTTTACAAACAAAACACATGAGAGAAAAAATATATTGGCATGTAGTTGTGTATATTTTAAGTTTACGAACACTATTTCTACACGAGTCTCTTGGGTGCAATCCACATATAATTCTTAAAGCTCGCTTCTGTGCAATGAACACTTTCATTGCTAATGGCTGGTTGCCCCAAAAAATAATTCCGTACTCAATGAGAGAATGAAAATAGCCATAGTATGCCACTTTTGCAGTGCTAGGTTCAGCACATGAAGTGAAGTGACAACCCGTAAAGCATAGGTAGCAGAGATAAACCTCTTACAGAGATCAATAATATGTGAAGACCAGTTCATTTTCTTGTCAATGTGCACTCCAAGAAATTTTGTTGTTTCCATTCTTACTATTGGTTGATTACCACATGTCACAGTTATCTCTGTCTCTTCTTCTGTTTTTGTACAGAATTGAATAAAGCTCTGCTTACTGGAATTTAATGAGAGACCATTCACCTTGAACCAATTAACCACATCTGAGAGTATGTGATTAACAAGTTCCTCAAGATTGTTGTCTGTTCTACTGCTCATAAAAATTGTGGTATCATCAGCAAATATTGTAAATTTACACGGCAGGCTTGTACATGATGGTAGATCATTTATAAAAATCAGGAATAATAGTGGCCCAAGAATTGGGCCCTGAGGCACTCCACATGTAATGGAACTCCATTCAGAATCTGAGGAAGTGTCACATACTCCACCCGAGCTATTCAAGACAACTTTTTGTTTTCTGTCTTGGAGGTACGACTGTAGCCAATTGCCTGCAACACCACTTATTCCTACTAATTTTGCTTTTTGCAAGAGAATCTGGTGATGAACACAGTCAAATGCTTTGGATAAATCACAGAAGACACCAAGTGCTAGCATTTTTTCATTACGGGTATCTAGGACTTCATTTTCAAGTGTGTAGACTGCGTCTTCTGTTGCATGGCCCTTTTGAAAGCCAAATTGGCTCTTGATGAGAACCCTATTCTTCATGATATGATCAGTAATTCTTACATGTATTAGCTTTTCTAGAATGTTGGAGAAAGCTGGCAGCAAAGAGATAGGTCGATAGTTAGTTAGTTCAGCTTTAGCACTCTTTTTGTACAGGGGCTTCACAATGGCATACTTAAGTTTACTGGGAACACTTTTCTGAAGGGAAGCATTGAAATTATGACAGAGAATGTCTGTTATCCACACACAAGAATATTTCAATAAATTACTAGATATATTATCAACCCCTACAGAGTTCGTACTTTTTAGAGACATGATGATTTTTTGAATTTCTTCTACAGTGACAGGATTAAGGTGCATTTCTGAAATTGTGTTTGAATATACTGCTTGACAAAGAGTTACAGCTTCATCAACATTGGGATTGCGTCATCTGTTGGGAAAGATAATGTTCAATAGCGGCAAGGTCTTGGGCATTAGGGGTATTAGTGTAAAAGGAGATGGCATCAGTAGTGACAAGCAGGGCATCATGTGCCAAAGGAACAGGTACTGTAAAGAGTCAGTGGAGAAAATGGTTGGTATCTTGTATGTAGGAGAGTAGGTTGCGGGTAATAGGCTGAAGCAGTTGATTTATGAGAGCGGAGATTCTCTCAGTGGGGGCACAGTAACTGGCCACATTGGGACATCCTGCGTGGTTGGGTATATGGACTGCAGGAAGCAAGTAGAAGGCAGGAGTACAGGGAGTGGTAGGAGTGAAGAGAGAGATAGACTCCGAGGAGAGGTTAAGCGTTGGGCCCAAGGATTTGAGGAGTTACTGGAGGTTCAACTGAATTTATGAAATCCCACCACACTCATCCACATTCCTCCAGAACCTCAACACCTTTTCCCCAGTTCGCTTCATTTGGTCCTCCTCAACCCAATAAGCCACCTTTCTCGACGTTGACTTCCACCTCAAAGATGGCGACATCTGTACCTCCGTTCATATAAAACCTAATAACTACCTAGATTGCTACTCCCATCGTGCGCTGTAGCTTGCAGAGTGGCTTCAGCAGCAGAGACAGTGGTTGTGTATTTATAAGTTGCGTTTGCATGAATGTGTGTGTGAGCATGTATGTTGTCTAACTCGGAAGAAAGCCTTTCGGCTGAAAAGTTACCTATTTAGCAGTCTTTTATTGTGCCTTTCTGTGACTCGACATCTTTACTATATGGTGAGTAGGAATCTATCCTTTCAATAACATTGTCATTGTTCCATCCTGGATTTTCCATTGTTTGGTTTGCCTAACGACTTTTCTTCCATCCCATAACCCGTGCTGTTTCCCTTCGTTTCTATTTTATAACATATTACTACATTCACTATCTTTCCTTTCTTTTCTCTTGTTTCCTATGTTTTACATGTTGCCTTCCAAACCACACCACATGCTCTGACTTACAAGCGACACTGTACCAACCGCCTCATATGCACACAGTGCACAGCTATGTGACTGTGCTGATTGTTGGTGTCACATCTCATGTCTCACATTACTCCCACAGATATCATTAATCCAAGACTTTCAAATCACGTGAGGGGTTTGAAATTTTGGGTGGTTAAGGAGGACTCCTCTAGATAGTCCAAGAATAGGATGGCATACAACTGTGCCATGCAGGTGCTCACTGCTGTAGCCCAGAAGTGTTTGTAGGTGATGCCTTCAACGAAGAAGTAATTGTGGGTGAGGAAGTAGGTGGTCATAGTGACCAGGAAGGAGCTTGTCGGTTTGGAATGCATCGGCCATAAGGGAAGGTAGTGTTCAACAGCAAAAAAGCCACAGGCATTAGGTATGATAGCATAAAGGGAGGAGATAAAAATGTAAATGTCGTGTGACTAGGGCCTCCCGTCGGGTAGACCGTTTGCCGGGTGCAAGTCTTTCGATTTGGCGCCACTTCGGCAACTTGCGCATCGATGGGGATGAATTGATTATGATTAGGACAACACAACACCCAGTCCCTGAGCGGAGAAAATCTCCGACCCAGCAGGGAATCGAACCTGGGCCCTTAGGATAGATATTCTGTTGTGCTGATCACTCAGCTACCGGAGGCGGACAGGGAGGTGGTGTCAATAGTAATAAGCAGGGCACGGTGTGGTATAGAAACAGGAACTGTGGAGAGTAGGGGGAGGAAATGGTTGATACCTTTTACATAGTAGGGTAGATTGCAGATAATTGGCTAAAGTGTTGTCTATGAGAGCAGAGATTCTCCCAGTGAGAGCACAGTAATTAGTGAGGCAAGGTAACCGGCCACACACAATGAGGTGTCCTGGACACACAATGAGGTGTCCTGGGTGGTCAGGTTTATGGACTTTGGAAGCACGTACAAGGTAGGAGTCTGGGTGGTGGTAGAGCTGAGGAGAGAGATAGACTCCAGAGAGAGGTTCTTGAATGGGTCTAAGGATTTGAGGAGAGTCTTGAGATAGTGCTGGATTTCTGGAATGGGGTCACTGTGGCAGGGTTTGTAAGTGAACAGATCTTATACCAGGAAGAGTGCTTCTGCTAGGTAATACTTGCAGATCAAAACAACATTGGTGTAGCCTTTGTTAGCAGATTAGTTTACAAGATCGGGATCAGTACTTGGGTGGTGGATAGTGGTTCTTCCTGTTGATATGAGGTGAACTTGCATATTGAGGGATTTGGGAAATGATGAGGAGGTAAGATTCAAGGTTAAGAAATTCTGGAAAGTTAACAGGGAATCTGTGGGGGTGAATCACAGGTAGATGGAGGAGTGAACTGAGTCAGGAAGGGTTGAGTCTGATTGGTATAGTTGGTGGCAAAATTGTGTTTCTACAGTAGGGACTGGGAGAAGGAGAGAAGGTCCTTACCAAGTGCAGCATGATAGAATTTGGGAGTGGGGCAAAAAGTAAGGCTTTGGGAAAGGACTGATACTTCTGTTGGACTAAGGATTTTGGAGGAAAGATTGATGACTGTGTTTTGAGTCTGTTTACATTCTGGAATCTATATGATGGTGGGAGCAAGTTTTTGACGGTGGGGTACATGTAGTAGGTCTGCAATACAGGACCTGTCAGCTATGAAGGGCTGTGGGGGAGGTTTGGAGACAGATGTGGTGGATAGTGGTAGTCCAAGGTTGGAGTAGAAGTGAACAGGTTGGAGATGTTTTTGAGGTGACATTGTGCATGCTGCTCTAGTTCCTGGAGGATAAAAGTTTCCAAATGTGAGACAAGATCCAGGAATTTGGGATTGCAAAGCAGGAGAATTTTATGGAGGGAGAGGAGACATTGCAAGGAGGTTCACGCATGATCTACATGGTTTTGCAGGACTGTTGGTGAGGATTGATGAAACCTGGACAGATGGAGGTCATTGTGGAAGGAGGGGTTAGGAGGGGTTGCAGCCAGAGCTGTGTAATCTGTTGATAAGGGCATTTGGGGGATTCCACTAGCCAAGCAACAAGAAACAGTATGTAGGACAGGATTCTGGCTAGGTATAAATAAACTCTTTCCTACTGGCACAGATACAAGGAACAAGATCCAGGGCAGAAGATAAAAATGCGTAAAAATACATAAACAACATGGAAATATGTGAAGACACCTTGGTGACCTGGATTGAGGGTGAGGACACCCTGTCCGCATTTCTCCAGAACCTTAACATCTTCTCGCCAATTTGCTTCATGTGGTCCTCCTCAATCCAACAAGTCATCTTTCTCAATGTTGACTCCCACCTCAAAGATGGTTATATTACTACCTCCATCCATATCAAACCTACCAACAGCCAGCAATACCTCCACTTCGACAGCCACCACCCATTCCACACCGTGAAGTCCCCTCCACACAGTCTAGCCACCCATGGGCATCCCATCTGTAGTGACAACCAGTCCCTCTCAGAATACACCAATGGTCTCACTGAGGCATTCACAGGATGTAATTACCCTTCCAACCTTGTACTGAAACAGACTCTCATGCCTTATCTCTCCAGTCACTTACCACCTCCCAAAGTTCCACCATCTGACCACAGAGGAGCATTCCCCTCTTGACTTGATACCACCAGGTCTGGAGAAAGTGAACCACATTCTGTGCCAGAGTTTAGACTACATCTCATCATACCCTGAAATGAGGAATGTCTTACTCACTATTGTACTTGCACTCCCACAGTGTTATTCCACTGGCCACCGAATCTACACAATACCTCATCCATTCCTACTCAACCCCTGTTCTCAACCTCTTGCCTCATATCCTTGTGATTACATAGATGCAAGACCTTTCCCATACATCCTCCCACCACCGTCTGCATCACGAGCATCAACTATCCCACCACACTCAGGACTACCTATGAAAGCAGTCATGTGACTCACAAGCTAAGTTGCAACCACTGTGCTTCGTTGTATGTGGGCATGACAACAAACAAGCTATCTGAAACTTCCTGGCGGATTAAAACTGTGTGCCACACCAAGACTCGAATGCGGGACCTTTGCCTTTCGCAGGCAAGTGCTCTACCATCTGAGCTACCGAAGCACGACTCACGCCCGGTCCTCACAGCTTTACTTCTGCCAGTATCTCATCTCCTACCTTCCAAACTTTACAGAAGCTCTCCTGCGAACCTTTCAGAACTAGCACTCCTGAAAGAAAGGATATTGCGGAGACATGGCTTAGCCACTGCTGGACCCCCCAGTTGCTGAACACGCTGCCAAACACAATGTTTTTCATTCAATGACTCCTTCATAGCCCGTGCCATGTGGATCCTTCCTACCGACAACAGCTCGAATTGCACAGGTGGGACCTCTTCCTGTAATATATCGTACATTGCCGTAACCCCTCTGGCTTCAACCTTCGTTTGCCACTGTCCTTCAGCTACCTATACCCTCTCCTGTTCCCACTCCAGCCCTACACAGCCTTATGTTTCACCAGCACACCCACAATATTCTTACTTCTCTCCTTTTCCGCTCCCTCTGCCCCCTGCGGCCCCCGCCATCAAACTCCCCAACTGCACCTGGCTGCCTTACCCTCTCCTCACCTCATTCCTGTATGCTCCCAGAAGCAGCTCTTTATTATCCCCACCCCTACACTGCTATCCCTGCCCATCCCCTGCCCCAGCCTCCTCATTACTCCCATCATGTGCTGTTGCTCGCAATTTGGTTTCAGCAGGCAGAGACAGTGGTCATGTGTGTATCAGTTGTATTTGCATGAAGGTGTGTGCGTTGTATATTTCAGAAGAAGGTGTTTTGGCCAAAAACTTACTTGTTTATCACTCTTTTGTTGTGCCTGTCTACGACTCAATATCTCCACTGTACAGTGAGTAACAATCTATCCTTTTCATGACTTTGTCATTATTCCATCCTGGATTTTCAATTGTTTCATTCAACTTTTAGATTTGTACGATTTTTCATATAAGCAAAATTTAGTGGATTTCTTTTAGTACTCAAGTTGAAGACTTCTCATATTTTGTTATTTAGAGTCAATTGCCACTTTTCTCATCATACAGATATCGTGTTCAAAAGTTTTCAAGACGGTAAATGACAGCATCATCTCCAAACAATCTACAAGGTTGCGTTACTTTCTAATGCGACCTTACTGATACGAATTCGTGGCTCCAGCCGCACAACCGAGACGATATTCTGTAGGCATGCAGTTTGATAAGAAATCATGTGTGAGGAATGGTACCAAAAGCCTGAGACTCTAAAAATATGGACAATTTCACATCGCCTGTCAGTAACACTCATTACTTTGTGAGAATAAAGCGCTAGTTGTGTTTCACAAAAATGATATTTTCTGAATATATGCTGACTATTTCTTATAAATAATTTTTTGCGGTAATTCATAACATTCAATTGCAGTACATGGAGAATGTACGGGACTTGGTAAATCAATCTGCCACGAGTAATGAGTATGATGGGCAAACATCTATTAGGCGCACTACAAATGTAGTGGTGTGGACAGGTTGTGAATGTGGGTCTCACGGGGAGTGTGCAAGGGGTAAGTCCCTGCAGGTGCACTATCCTTTGTGCCCTCGGTGGCTCAGATGGATAGAGCGTCTGCCATGTAGCAGGAGATCCCGGGTTCGAGTCCTGGTCAGGGCACACATTTTCAACATGTCCCCAGTGAAGTATATCAACGCCTGTTGCAGCTAGGGTGTCCATTTACTTATCATTTCATTTCTAGCAAAGCTGCAAGGTCATCAACGGTAACTGTTCTTTCGAGAACAGATACTATCGTCATATAAAATTAGTTGCTCCCAAATTGTGAGATCATCAAAAGTAAGGTACTTCTTTTACATTTTAGTACAGTGGTATTACCATAGTTCATATAGTAAAGGAAGTGACATCCAACATGTATCTATAATCATGGACCTTGCCGTTGGTGGGGAGGCTTGCGTGCCTCAGCAATACAGATAGCCGTACTGTAGGTGTAACAACAACGGAGGGGTATCTGTTGAGAGGCCAGACAAACGTGTGGTTTCTGAAGAGGGGCAGCAGCCTTTCCAGTAGTTGCAGGGCAACAGTCTGGATGATTGACTGATTTGGCCTTCTAACACTAACCAAAACGGCCTTGCTGTGCTGGTACTGCGAACGGCTGAAATCTAGGGGAAACTACAGCTGTGTTTTTTGCGCGGGCATGGAGCTTTACTGTATGGTTAAATGATGATGGCATCCTCTTGGGTAAAATATTCCAGAGGTAAAATAGTCCCCCATTTGGATCTCAGGGCGGGGACTGCTCAGGAGGACGTTGTTATCAGAAGAAAGAAAATTGGCGTTCTATGGGTCAGAGCGTGGAATGTCAGATCCCTTAATCGGGCAGATAGGTTAGAAAATTTAAAAAGGGAAATGGATAGGTTAAAGTTAGATATAGTGGGAATTAGTGAAGTTCGGTGGCAGGGGGAACAAGACTTTGGTCAGGAGAATACAGGGCTATAAATACAAAATCAAATAGGGGTAATGCAGGAGTAGGTTTAATTATGAATTAAAAAAAATAAGTATGCAGGTAAGCTACTACAAACAGCATAGCGAGCGCATTATTGTGGGCAAGATAGATACAAAGCCCACGCCTGCCACACTAGTACAAGTTTATATGCCAACTAGCTCTGCAGATGATGAAGAGATTGATAAAATGTATGATGAGATAAAAGAAATTATTCAGATAGTGAAGGGAGACGAAAATTTAATAGTCATGGGTGACTGGAATTCGATAGTAGCAAAAGGAAGAGAAGGAAACGTAGTAGGTGAATATGGAATGGGGGTAAGGAATGAAAGAGGAAGCTGCCTGGTAGAATTCTGCACAGAGCATAACTTAATCATAGCCAACACTTGGTTCAAGAATCATAAAAGAAAGTTGTATACATGGAAGAAGCCTGGAGATACTGACAGGTTTCAGATAGATTATATAATGGTAAGACAGAGATTTAGGAACCAGGTTTTAAACTGTAATACATTTCCAGGGGCAGATGTGAACTCTGACCACAATCTATTGGTTATAAACTGTAGATTACAAATGAAGAAACTGCAGAAAGGTGGGAATTTAAGGAAATGGGACCTGGATAAATTGAAAGAACCAGATGTTGTAGAGAGTTTCAGGGAGAGCATTAGGGAATGATTGACAAGAATGGGGGAAAGAAATACAGTAGAAGAAGAACGGGTAGCTTTGAGAGATGAAATAGTGAAAGCACCATAGGATCAAGTAGGTAAAAAGATTACGGCTAATAGAAATCCTTGGGTAATACTGAATTTAATTGATGAAAGGAGAAAATATAAAAATTTAGTAAATGAAGCAGGCAAAAAGGAATAAAACATCTCAAAAATGAGATCGACAGGAAATGCAAAATGGCTAAACAGGGATGGCTAGAGGACAAATGTAAGGCTGTAGAGGCGTATATCATTAGGGGTAAGATAGATACTGTCTACAGGAAAATTAAAGAGACCTTTGGAGAAAAGAGAACCACTTGTATGAATATTAGCAGCTCAGATGGAAACCCAGTTCTAAGCAAAGAAGGATAGGCAGAAAGGGGGAAGGAATATATATAGGGTCTATACAGGGGCGATGTTCTTGAGGACAATATTATGGAAATGGAAGAGGATATAGATGAAGATGAAATGGGAGATATGGTACTGTGTGAAGAGTTTGACAGAGCACTGAAAGACCTAAGTGGAAACAAGATCCCGGGTGTAGACAAAATTCCATTAGAATTACTGATAGCCTTAGGAGAGCCAGCCCTGACAAAACTCTACCATCTGGTGAGCAAGATGTATGAGACAGGCGAAATACCCTCAGACTTCAAGAAGAATATAATAATTCCAATCCCAAAGAAAGCAGGTGTTGACAGATGTGAAAATTACCGAACTATCAGTTTAATAAGTCACAGCTGCAAAATACTCGCACGAATTCTTTACAGATGAATGGAGAAACTGGTAGAAGCCGACCTTGGGGAAGATCAGTTTGGATTCTGTAGAAATTCTGGAACATGCGAGGCAATACTGACCTTATGACTTCTCATAGAAGATAGTTTAAGGAAAGGCAAACCCATGTTTTTAGCATTGGTAGACTTAAAGAAAGCTATTGACAATGTTGACCAAAAAACTCTCTTTCAAATTCTGTAGTTGGCAGACGTAAAATACAGAAAGCAAAAGGCTACTTACAATTTGTACAGAAACCAAACGGCAGTTATAATAATCGAGGGGTATGAAAGGGAAGCAGTGGTTGTTTCCTCTCCCCGATGTTATTCAATCTGTATATTGAACAAGCATTAAAGGAAACAAAAGAAAAATTCAGAGTAGGAATTAAAATCCATGGAGAAGAAATAAAAACTTTGAGGTCTGCTGAGGACATTGTAATTCTGTCGGAGACAGCAAAGGACCTGGATGAGCAGTTGAACGGAATGGACAGTTTCTTGAAAGGGGGATATAAGATGAACATCAAAAAAAGCAAAACGAGGATACTGGAATGTACTGGAATTACATCAGGTGATGCTGAGGGAATTAGATTAGGAAATGAGACACTTAAGGTAGTAGTTGAGTTTTGGTATCTGGGGAGCAAAATAACTGATGATGGTCGAAGCAGAGAGGATATAAAATGCAGACTCACTATGGCAAGGAAAGCATTTCTGAAGAAGAGAAATTTGTTACCATTGAGTATAGATTTTAATGTCAGGAAGTCGTTTCTGAAAGTATTTGTGTGGAGTGTAGCCATGTATGGAAGTGAAACATGGACGATAAGTAGTTTAGACAGGAATAGAATAGAAGCTTTCGAAATGTGGTGCAATAGAAGAATGCTGAAGATTAGATGGGTAGATCACATAACTAATGAGGAGGTATTGAATAGAATTGGGGAAAATAGAAATTAGTGGCACAACTTGACTAGAAGAAGGGATCGGTTGGTAGGACATGTTCTGAGGCATCAGGGGATCACCAGTTCAATATTGGAGGGCAGCGTGGAGGGTAAAAATCGTAGAGGGAGACCAAGAGATGAATACACTAAGCAGATTCAGAAGGATGTAGGTTGCAGTAGGTACTGGGAGGTGAAGAAGCTTGTACAGTAATTTAGTTCACATTCTCCTTGTTGTTTTGTGATATTATATCATTCATTGTCATTGTTAATATAATTTGTGATTCCCTCATCAGTTTATTTTTGTTTCAGCTTTTTATTATTGGGTTGGTGTCAGACAGGAAGTACCAACATTTCCAGCCAGTTTTGGACTTGTACATCCAAGAGAGTTTCAGTGCAACTCTTGCCTATAAGTGAGTTATATGTTATCTTTGCCATAATTAAGACAAACTGTTAAACTAAAAGAAACATAATGGCCAAGCCAGCACTTACCATCATGGGGTAAATGTGAATACTTGAAGAAAAAAAGTTATTTATTTAGAATTTGTTGTGCACCAATATCCTGGTATTATCCCTTGTCATCCTGTTATCTAAATCCTACTATTCTGTATAAAGTATACCCTCCTTATCATTTCTTCACATACACCACTCCATTTCCCAGTTAATCATTGATTATCGTTATTTCGGTCGTATCATTATGCAGCAAAATCCTTCATGTGCTTGGCCATGTAGTCATTTATGTCATCTTTTCCATTACTAGTTCCTCTTTCCCATTCTCCATAAAATGAGTCAGTTACATTCTTTATCACAACTATTTGTACCTTGAAGGAGATCGGCAAACATATATGTGCCATCCTCATCATAATTTGCATCTGTCATTCATTTGTGTACATTTCTAAAAGGTGTCTCAGATCAGTTACTAGAGAACAATTTTATGATATACTCTACAAGACATCCAATCTATCTTCATTGCTGCAGAAGCATAGCAGATTTTGCCAAATTCATTTTACTTAGCCTTTGTATTTGCAAGCAATGTTTGAGTTGGAATTGTGACTCCATTAAGAAGAGAAGTAGTGCTAGATTTGGAAGCCACATGTACAAGAAAGGTAATTTCAAACAGCAGTAGCTAAATTAATCTGAAATTGACAAGGAATAACTAAAACTTGCTTGTAGAACCATCCTGACATTAACTGGAAGTGGTTTAAGAAAAAATATCAGTACCGAGTTGCACTACACTTCTGTCAAATGAGTCAAGTGCTCTATAAAGAAAGGTCTATATAAACTACAATACATGGAAAAACATTGTGCTTGTAATGACCTCAGTTGCAATGAGGTCTATTCTGCCATTGGAATAGTGGAAAATTGTAGGAAACTTTCAAGGGAAATAAAAGTTACAAAGCTGCTTCAGGAAACCATAAGTAACTATTCTAGAGAAAATAAATAATGATGTACATTATGTTTGTAGTTTTATACACAAGAAACTGTATCTTTCTTTATCTGCTTTTTCAGTGGGGGTTGTTTGCAAATAGTTGCTCCTGGGCTTTTTCCTGTATTTCTTTGCCAGATTCATTCTGATGGTATGTTTCCCTCAGTCCCTGAACTCTGTAATATAACATCTCTGTACTATCTGTGGCACCCATCAATCATCTGTTTGGAAAACTTGATTCCATGTTCCTCCTTCCCGACTTCCCTTTTATTTTGTCTTCATTGTGTTGTAACATTTAGCCCAAACACTCCCCCCCCCCCCAAAAAAAAAAAACTTTTTATCTGCTTTCTTTGTTTTAGTGTGTTGTGTTGCTTTCTGTATGCTCTCCAATTTTTCACTTAAATTCGTTCAGTGCCACTACTCCCTATTCCTCCTTTTTATTTGTTTCCTCACTCTCTCTTTGTTTTATCAACTTAAGCAGTTTTACCAGTTGTTTTCCATCCCTGAGCTGGCAATACTGGGTGTACATAAAGTCCGGGAACACTTTCAGTTATTTACTGCACAAAAACCAAACACTGTCCAGATGTCATACATATTGCATTTTGAATAGAAACTCTGAAAATTTTTACAAACATTCGATATGCAAACCATGAGTGGAAGATGTCAATAGGGTAATTGAATTCTTGCCATACCCATCCCAGCATGGCATCGTCGACCGTGGCAGTCGCTTCCCGAATTCTCTACTGGAGCTCTGCTACATCACATGGTAGAGGCGGTACATACACTAGATCTTTAACATGTCCCAACAGAAAAAAATCACACGGAGTGAGATCTGGTGATTGGGGAGGCCATTTGATGAACTTCAACATACAGAAATCTCGGTTCGCACCTGAACTCACCATGTTTGTGACGAGCGTTGACTATCGGCAAATGACCAAACTATGCTGTGGCAGTATACATGGAAAAAAACGTTCAGAGTTTCTCTTCAAAATGACATATGTATGATATCTGTACAATGTTTTGTTCTTGTGCAATAAATAATTGAAATTGTTCCCGGACTTTATGTACACCTTGTATGTTAGCTTGTATATCTTATATTGCTCCCAGCCCTGACCTTTTACCCTTTCTTTGCATAATTTCCATTCAAATCTACTTGCACTACTATAAATCTATTCC
This sequence comes from Schistocerca piceifrons, assembly GCF_021461385.2. Classification (NCBI taxonomy): domain Eukaryota; kingdom Metazoa; phylum Arthropoda; class Insecta; order Orthoptera; family Acrididae; genus Schistocerca; species Schistocerca piceifrons. Next base: position 959,213,059 of record NC_060140.1, on the reverse strand, counting down.
TTTTCTGGGACTGCATATGCAATACATGTTACAATTTTTCCAATGACAGAAGTTGTCCAGATATTTTTGGCATTGTTGTTTACAGTGTACCTTTTGGGGAAAACAACAGAGGTAATACAAGAATCTGTTATTAATATTGATGTATATGTAATTATATTATTGCTTGCAATACATCATTTATTAATTCTGTGCTTTTACCATTTACAGTAAATTGATTGTTGTTCTGAAGTATCATATTGATAATGCCAGTTCAACAGATAGTCAAGACAAAGACATGTTGTTGAGAACAATGAAGTCTTTGCAGTACTGCATGCGTTTTGTGGTACGATCACGGCAGCTTTTTGCAGAGTAAGTTGTAATATGTAGATTTTGTTTTTATGTATAGCTATAATTTTTAAACAGAAAATAAGAACTGAATTTCCATTTGTTGTGCTCATTTTCTTACAATTCTTTGTTCGTCACCTTTCGAAACATTTTTTCCAGTTTAGTTCCACAATAATAAAAGATAGCTACATACAAGAAAGAGCTCCAGAGTAGAAAAGTGTGACTGAATTAAAGTGGTGAGAAAAATATTTGTTGCAAGTTTTTCTGTGGAAAAAGAATGTAAGACTGTTTTACAGTGGCTAGGAAATTGTGCTGTTCTGACAGATTTACCTGAAAATGCCAATAACAGCCAAGAGAAGATGAATTTTACATTTAGGATTCAGAGTCTATAATTCAAAGTATCTTTTCAGTGTCATTGTTGAAAATATTATTATAGAATCAGTCCCCAGATATTGAAACTTCCCAACAGATTAAAATTATGTACTGGACCAGCATTCACACCTGGATCCATTGCTTTAAATGTTCAGAAATATGTAACTATGTATGTTAGAAAACATATTGTCTTATTACTACAGTGACAATGAGTAATGCTTGGAATCAGTCAACTTGCGGAGGAGTAACAATGTGTGCAGAAGTGAAATAAAATGCTCACATAGGTTCAGTTGTGAGTAAAAGCAGATGGCAGACTTCAGTTCATTGTTGCAGAACACTAGGGAAATGCAATAAGTCTTTGAAGGAGATCGCTTACAGAGCATGCGACCCATCCTACAATTTTGCTCAAGTGTTTGAGACCCATACTAGAAAGGATTAACAGGAATATTGAACATATACAAAGAAGAGCAAAATGAAATGTTATACATTTGTTTGACCCATGGGAGAGCATCTTGGAGATTCTGAAAGAACTGAACTGGGAGATATTGAAAGATAGACACAAACTATACTGTGAAAAAAAGTTTAAAGTACCAACTTTTATATGATTAATCTAGGAATATACTAAAACCTCCTAGGTATTGCTCCTATAGGCTTGATTGATTACAGTGCACACAGAGGCATTTAAGCAGTCATTCTTACCAGGACTCCATATGTGAATGGAACAGGAAAAAAGCCCTAATAATTGGTATAATGGGAAATATCTGCTGCAATGCACTTTATAGTGGCTTGCAGAGTGTGGCTGTAGAAGTAGATGTAAAATGCAATGTTCTTACCTATTGATTACTCACCATAGTTGCTGTAGAATGTACCAGTAGCTAATATGGACCACAACCAAATTTGTTGTAATCATTTTGTGCATGAATCTAGTAGTCATGCTTGAAAAAAAATGTTCCCATGACATGAATAAGTTTTCAAGCACTAAGACCTAATTTCAGCTACTTAACTCTGAATTATCACAGGGCATGATTGCATACTGAAGATAATTTGTTGCAGGCCTCATAATCATGAATTCATTTTTAGTGACAATTAATTGACTTTGTGATGCCCCATTGGGGTTCCCTGTCACTACTATATTGATCAGGTATTGAAAGCAACTCATACACTTTTACTGATAGCAAAATCAGATTGTTTGAGAGAAGTCACAATTTATAAACACTCCAAAATTATTATCCACTCTATCACTGCTTATTATACACCACGAAAACCAAACAACCCTTATAAAAATCATATAAGCTCAGATAAGGTAATAGAAATGTAGCCGTTCGGGTACTGGGATTATTATTATTATTATTATTATTATTATTATCATTATTATCATTATGGATCTGTTGCACATCTTTCTCTAAAACTAATAAGTCAAGGAATGCACAGTACTACAGTGTTTTTTATCGGAACCTACTACAGGCGTGTACCAATCTCATTCTTTCATTTCTTAAAAAATATGTAAACAAAGATCTATGTGTCACCCTAATCAGTAGTAAGTTAAGACATCTCCTTCATTATTAATTAATCAGTATCATCCTTAGTCATCAGCCATGGAAAAAGTTTCTTTTCGCTTATCATCCTTCCTTTGCCAGTACAAATGCAGCAACAATCCAACAACGCTGCTACAGTCATGGATAACTTGCTTCATATCTGGTTTCTCCTACATATTTAGTAATTTATAAGGTGATTTTCCCTCATATAAAACCTTTTCTTTTATATAAAGTTTTACCCCATACATCTGATGGCATAACTGCTTTCCCTTATCAGATTTAATTGCTTCTCATATAGTGCTAAGAGCAGTACATGCAGTGTATATTTTCCTCTGAGTTAAATAACTACTTTGACTTCATTACAGTCTTTGCAGAGGAAATTAAAACATATTTTCTGTTTATTATCTTTTACAATCAAGTGTGAAATATATTCTGGGGTAACTAGAAAAATAATTTACTGAATAACCTCTTTGAGTTTTATCCTGAGAAAAATTTACTTTTTATTTTTTCTTCCTTGTATATAGACACTGTCTTAGACTAACTAGCTAGTGTTTCCCGAATCAACCTACTGTTGACCTTTCCTAAAAATTAAACAAGTTCCGCAGCTAATTTTAGCGTATTTGTTACACGCTAAAGAAAAACTTTCCTACTTCAGTTATTAGTGTCTCACTATACATAAATATCCCAAAGAGCCTTGGTCCAGTAAGTAGTGGATACACAAAGCAGCCTGTTCTTTAAGTAGAAGATAATGCTATTCTGTGCTTCCTACAGTTCCAAAATATCTACTTGCAGGTAAATCAGCGGAACGTTAACCATAGCATCTATTTCATCATCAACATAGAACCTAGTCATCAAGCAGTGAAAACAATTTACCACCACAATACCAGAAAAACAGCTCCCATTCTCACTGGACACTGTGCTGCTTACAGCAGCTACTAATTCTAGATAACTATTGATACAAATTCCAGTCAAACAATTTCTCCATTAACATATCTTCTAATCTGTTTGAGGTATACTTTACTTAGTGATCGACTAATGATCACTGTTTTTCCCCAACATATTATTCATTTACACAGATAATCACAGTGATATTGATAAGTAGGTAACAAGAAGTAAGTCTCTCCAGAACTTAGGAAAACTGAATCTGAAAATCGCATTAATTGGTGCTGAAGTAACATAGTTGGCAAAAAAAGCTTCCCAACAGTTTTTGCTTGAGTATGAAGTGCAAAAAAGCAAAGGAAAAACATTATTTGCACTGAAACTTCCTGGCAGATTAAATTGTGTGCTAGATTGAGACTCGAACTCGGGACCTTTGCCTTTCGTGGGCAAGTGCTGTACCATCTGAGCTAACCAAGCACGACTCACGACCTGTCCTTACAGCTTCAATTCTGCAAGTACCTCATCTCCTACCTCTTCTAGGAGTGCTAGTTCTGCAAGGTTCGCAGAAGAGCTTCTGTGAAGTTTGGGAGGTAGGAGACAAGACGAGGTACTGGCAGAAGTTAAGCTGTGAGGATGGGTTGTGAGTCGTGCTAGGGTAGCTCAGATGGTAGAGCACTTGCCTGCGAAAGGCAAAGGTCCCGAGTTCGAGCCTCGGTCCGACACACAGTTTTAATCTGCCAGGAAGTTTCATATCAGCGCACACTCTGCTGCAGAGTGAAAATCTCATTCTGGATTATTTGCACTTGTCAACAGTGACTGGTTGTCTGTAGTGGCTGTCTGTTGTGCTTTTACAGTACCAGCTTTTTTTCGGACACACTGTGAGCTGCTTCCTCTGTTGTAAACTTCTATTATATTGCAATAAAATGTTCATATTAATTCACAGTGTCTTAAAAAACCACAATTCACATCATCTGTACCTAAGATGGTGCTACACCTTTTTAATGTGGTGCATTATATTAATTTTGTCTGTCACACAATGACCTGACTTTGAATTTTTATGTTGTAATTATCCTAATTGAAAGTACATTTCTATGTTTCACAAACTAGGGAAATTCATATTTATGGTTCCCAGATTTTGATAACATTAAACATTATTTCAAGAACTTGCACAACACCGAATCCTCTCCCAACATAGTTCCATGTTTGTGTGCACCCTTGCTGAAGAGATGCATCTCGGCTGAGAATTTTTGTTGTGTCCTGTATGTCTGGACACACATTGTAAATATATTTCTTATTGACTTTAATGTCATTGTGTTGATGTTTACCCCATTTACAGATGTACTCTGCCCTTTAGGCGTGGATGTGTTAATCAGTGTACCATATTTCTCCTTCATCCTTCACTGTTCCTCCTTGCTCCTGTCAAGAAAACTTTAGACCACTGCAGTTATCTTTTATTGTTGATATTTATAGTAAGTGCACACAAAACTTAAATAAATCTTTGATGAGAAAAGTAAGATATTTATGCAGGAAGCAGATCACACTAAATGCAGTTCCACTTGGTTATGAATTTGTGTTTGTTTTTATTCAGGTTGAATGAAGGAAAAGGCCAAGCAGAATTTGAAACTTGTCTGCAACAGTTGTTGCAAAGCATAACCAGCTTAATGTGTTACAATACGGACAGCACACTGCTGGTTCAAGGTGCCTGCTTAAAGTATCTTCCGTCCACAATACCAGATATTCTTGAAGTTTTCAGCGCAACACAACTCAGGTACAGCATATGTGAATGTTATCACTCTCTCTCTCTCTCTCTCTCTCTCTCTCTCTCTCTCTTTCTCTCTTTCTGTGTGTGTGTGAATATTATCGATCTCTCATGTGTGTGTGTGAAAGTATGTCATTAATAATAATTGTAGTTGAGATACAACTGTGTATTTTCTAATGTTATGTTGGCTTTTCATACACCAGCAGTGGAAACATAGAACTTAAACAGGGCAATGCCCAACCTGAAATGTCTGAAGGGGCTCTTGAGCCTTAGAACAACAGTCCCAGTAAATTAAAGTAAATGGGTTGGGTTGATTTGGGGGAAGAGACCAAACAACAAGGTCATCGGTCTCATCGGATTAGAGAAGGATGGGGAAGGAAGTTGGCCGTGCCCTGTCAAAGGAACCATCCCGGTGTCTGCCTGAAGTGATTTTAGGAAAATCACGGAAAACCTAAATCAGGATGGTCGGACACGGGATTGAACAGTAGTACTCCTGAATGCGAGTCCAGTGTGCTGACCACTGTACCACCTCACTCTGTAAAGTAAATGGGGAAGGGAAGACACTGTGTAGACAAGTGTCACAGACGTCAGACAAGTTGATAAATAACTCGGAGCTCAACTTTGGAGTTTTCCGCAGTCCATCTGGTCGCCATCATCAGGTGAGAAAAGATAAGTCCCTCTCGCTGATAACTGATGAGTGACAGTATCTTTAAATGCAGTGAAAATATGAAAGCACATGCGCTGAGATAATGTGCTTTCATATTTTTGCTGCATATAAAGGTTCTGTCATTCATGGTTTGAATCAGTCATTGACAAGAATGGCGTAGCTTCTCTCACCTGGTGATAACAACCATGTGGACTGCGGAAGTATTGTGTGCAGATGACTGTTTGATCCGGCTGAAAACCCAACAAGAATTTCTTCTGTTAATGTGCCAGGAAAATGTACACGGTCACTACATCATCTTTATGCTACACTATGTCATGTAGTTTGTGGTACCCTCCATCAGTAGTGCTGAAATTTAATATGGTGTTGGCCCACCCTTTACTATCATATAGGAAACAGTGGACCTAGGGATGTTTAGGAGTGTGGAAATCTCGCGTACAGACCTATGACACAAGTGGCACCCAATCACCTGACCAAGTTAGAAGTCCGTGAGTTCCGCGGAGTGCCCCATTCTACTCTCTCACGATGTCTAATGACTACTGAGGTTGCTGATATGGAGTACCTGGCAGTAGATGGCAGCACAATGCACCTAATATGAGAAATTATGTTTTTGAGGGTGCCTTGATAGTTTTGATCACATAGTGTTTAGCATGATGGACTTGGAGTTAGGAGTAGAATGATTTCCAATGTTGAATCTAAATCTTACATTCTTGTGCCATTGCTTGAAACCATAAATTAAGAAATGATAAAAAAAAAATCCAACAATCTACGTGTTATTTGATTTGTAGTCACATAGTGTGTAGAAACTTTATTTTTCTGATAGGTTCCTGGTGGAGATGATTTATTATTCACCTCTCTAAAAGTCTGGATGATCGGGTTTGCAGTGGTGATTAAAAGAAGCATAATAGCAACCTCTCCAGGTGTTTCACTTTTATGTATTAAAATTCTGCTGAAATTCCTGTTAATGGGAAATAAGAATTCATACGGCTTGCTTTCATTACCTTTGCACAGCTTTCACAGTATTCACTGATTCCATTTGAGAGTATTGCTGACAAGGGGGTGTATGCCTGTAGCTTTAGAACTTCAGGATTGCTAAACACATGCTACTTCCATTCTATTGTGATGCATATGTTACTGACAAATCTGCACATATCACTTCACTAACAGGCTACCATCTCGACAAATCATCATTGGTGTTAAAGTTGAGACTCACGTGACCATTTGTTCTTTCAGTTCCTATTAAGGTACTTCAGTGTCCTTTGTCAGAGACACACAGCCTTTCAGCTAACAGCCCAGTGGCGCCACACCCACTCCCCTACCAAGAAAAAGTTTAAAGCCATACCCTCAGCCGGTAAAGTCATGGTTACAGTCTTCTGGGACACTGAAGGGGTTATTCTGTTCGATGTCCTTCCCCATGGTCAAACGATCAACTCTGAAGTGTATTGTGCTACTCTTCAGAAATTGAAGAAACGACTTCAGCGTGTTCGTAGGCACAAAAATCTGAACGAACTTCTCCTTCTTCACGACAACGCTAGACCTCACACAAGTCTTCGCACCCAAGAGGAGCTCACAAAACTTCAGTGGACTGTTCTTCCTCATGCAGCCTACAGCCCCGATCTCGCACCGTCGGATTTCCATATGTTTGGCCCAATGAAGGACGCAATCCCTGGGAGCCACTACGCGGATGATGAAGAAGTTATTGATGCAATACGACGTTGGCTCCGACATCGACCAGTGGAATGGTACCGTGCAGGCATACAGGCCCTCATTTCAAGGTGGCGTAAGGCCGTAGCATTGAATGGAGATTACGTTGAAAAATAGTGTTGTGTAGCTAAAAGATTGGGGAATAACCTGGTGTATTTCAATGCTGAATAAAACAACCCCTGTTTCAGAAAAAAAATGTGTTGCATTACTTATTGAACTGCCCTCGTATGTATTGAGCTTCTCTGAGAGGTCCAGTTTCTTGCTGTTGTTAGTGGTAAGTGCCGATCCTGGTGCTAGTGTGTGTGTGTGTGTGTGTGTGTGTGTGTGTGTGTGTGTGTGTGTGTGTGTGTGTGTGTGCGCCGAATATGGTGTTGGCAGTGTGTGTGTTTGAATTAGCTGCCTTATATATTAGCATGGGTTGACTGCTGGAGGCTACCCACCTCATATATATGCGCAGAGCAGCGCTGATGGACCTGCTCAATGTTCATTGAGCTGTACCGTTCACACAGTTGTTCTGTGTCTGGTAATCTGTGGACTCAGAGAGGTTTATTTTTGTTATTGTTCAAAGGTTTATGAATACAGCCATATTTGTGTTACTCAGATCGGTTTCACGTGTTACTTGGTTACTACACAAATGGTGACAAGTTTGGAATGGTTTCCGCTTATGCAATCTTTAAGTGCTGCTTCATCAAGTTGGCCACTATTGATGCCTTGCTACCAGCCCTAATTGAACAGCTTATTTCAGCCGTGATGATCTTGTCGGCTTCCATCAACAGAGAGGGTACCATTCCATCAGTTTATCCACCTAGTTTTCCTCTATATGATGATTCACCTGAGGATTCGGAAGCTTACAAATAAAGACTCAGGCACCATTTTTTGGTTTATGGTGTGACAGACTCGAATTTGTGCAAGGCCTTCTCTCTCTCATGGATTCCACCTAAGGTGTATCAATTAAGGTGTCAGCTTGCCCCTTCAAAAGAACCGGCAGCTCTTACTTTTGATCACGTGTGCAGTTTATTGTCCATCACAAACAAATGCGTGTCATAGCGGCACGAGTTAAATTCTAATGATGCTGCAAGAAACCAAATCAGTCATACAGGGTCTGAGCAGCCCAACTTCACAGCCTTACCCGTAAGTGTCAATTTGTTACTGATCCCCATTATGACTTTTATGTAGGTTCCATAGTGCATGACTCAATTATCCAGATAAGGAAGTGTGCCAGAAGGCTTTACTCTTGTGAAAACCCCCCGTTGGCAAAAATTTCCCAAATAGCACAATCTCTCGAAGTTTCCCAGGCAGCAAGTGACCAAATTGAAGTCTGGGTTGAAGTGGCAGTAGTGCCACAAGATGTGCCCTCTAGGATGACAGACAGCTTGCTTGAGGAAGCAGCAGTGGTGGCGGTGAACATGCGGACCAAATGCCAAGCTGATCAAGGCCAGTCAAAACATCTCCAACCACCACGGCACCAGTGTCGGCATTCTCTGTTTCGATCTTGTTCTTTCTGTTTTGTCCAGCAGGAACGTTTCTGTGCCATAAGTACTGGGCTACTTGTTATGCTTTCAGGAAGAAAAGCCACCTTGTCTTCATGTGTCGTATGGTTAAGGTTGCTCAGGATGTGGACATGTACATGAACTGTATGACTCCAACACTTGTGACTTCTCCCAAGTTGTTTATAGAGTTAAGTGTTTTTCGCCTAGTGGCTATAGGTCAACAAAGGTGGTGCAGTGACGTTATTGAATTCTCAAATCAATGTTAATTTAGGTACACCACTGTTGACACTGGTCACATAGAAGTTGGTCCGTTATAATAAACAGAACATTGTTCTGTTGGAACAATTTATGGCATCTGTCTCTTAAAAGTCAGTGGTTCATTCCATTTTTTGGTGGTTGCTGATGTTGGTGTTGAGAACTTGCTAGGATGGACGCATCTCAGCATTTGGATTTTCTGTCACATAAACAATTCACCTTGTGCGCAATCAGATACTACATTCTCAATTGGAAATGCTGTGCGAGATGTTTTCTGACTCGTTTTCTGAAGGTGGATGGTGTGTTACAGATTTTTCTGCTCATATTTCTTTGAAATCCACTCCTCGGCCTCATTTTTGATGGGTGTGTCCTATTCCTGTCACCCTGAAAGATCAAGTGAAAACAGAATCGGGCAGACTTCAGTCTTTGGGGTTGGTGCAACCTGTTATGGTTTGTGAATGGTTGTAGTTTGGAAGCCATCAGGGAAACTTTGCTTCTGTCCTGACTTCAGTACTACTGTCAGCGTGCAATTGATTGTGGATACACATCCTCCCTCGTGCCAGAAGAAACTGTTGGCAAAAATATCAGGTGGCCAGTACTTTTCTGAAATTGATTTTTGTGAAGCTTATCCTCAGATTCCTGCGGACGAAGAATCTCAGCAAGTTCTGGTTTTGGATACTCCTGTTGGGGTCCAACAATATTTGTACCTTCCTTTTAGTGTGGTTAGCACCCCTGCAATTTTCTAATGATTTTTAGAGCCACTGACTATGTCTGCTTTGGGTTGCTTAATTATTTGTGTGATATTGTTGTCAAGGGCCTCTCCATGTCTGATCACTTGAAAAATTTATGCCCTTTGTTTTCTGTCTTACAATCCGCAGGCTTATGGTGTAACCTCACAAAATCTCAGTTTTCTCATCTTTCTATTGTTTATTTGGGATTTGAGGTTAGGCAGAATGTGGTGTGCCCTCTGCCAGACTGCATCTCCACTGTTACATCTATGCCACTGCCTCCCTACCCCTCCCCCATTCACGAAGACACTTCAGGCTTTCCTAGGGAAGATATCCTACTACCATGAATTCCTGCCGGAGGTGGCCACATTTGCCCATCAGTTACATACCTTTTTGCTGGAGCCCGCATTGTGAATGTGCTTTTCTAATGTTGAAATCCAAACTACTCTCAGCCCCTTGTTTAGCTGCGTTCTGTTTGAACCAGCCCCTAGTCGAGGTGACTGATGCCCCCCAGCGTGGCCTCGGTGCAGTCCTACTGCACTGATATGCCACTGGCTGAACAAGCTGTTCCTTTCACCTCTAAATCTCTTACTCAGTCCCGGCAGCGTTACTCTCAGGTGGAAAAAGAGGCTCTTGCCATAGCCTAGGCTCTCTGGAAATTTCACGTTCTTTCCTGTAGATCCAAGTTTCACCTCATGACTGACCATAAACTCTTGGTTTCCATGTTTAATCCTCAAACTACCTTGTCTGACAGTGCAGCACTCCACCTACAATGCTGGGCACTGTTCTTGTCTCGTTAAAATTACGAAATCCAATTTTGACCGTTTGATTGTGAAGAATTGCTTTGTTTCCATCTTGTAATTGAAATGCGAGGCATGGTCGAGGGTTTCCCAATTACGAGCTCGTGCGTAGTAGCTGCCATTGCCACTGACTGTGTTCTTTGCCAGATGGTCCAGTTTGTTCAACGTGGCTGGCCAGATAAACAAACAGGTCGGGCTTTGGATCCTGTGCAAAATTGTTTTACCTTATGGTATCGCCTCTCTGTTTTCGACAGTGTTTCGCTGTTGTTCACAAGAGACCTCTCTCCCAGAGTGAACACTCCCGATGTGTTACTGTCCGAGGTTTTATGCCTTCTCGACAGAGCCATTGGGGAGTTTTGCACACTAAACTTTTAGCTAGTTGACATGGTTTTTGGCCAGGGTTTTTTGATGCAGTTGTGTGTTTCGTCATGGCTTGTGAGCAGTGTGCCCAACAACAGGCAGCTCCCAGGGTGTCCTTGGCCTAATCTGTGCTAGCCACTGGAATGCATCCATGTAGACTTCTGCTTTGATACCTATTGGCTCTCGGTTGTGGATAAATTCTCTCACTTTCCCCTGTGTGCGTCGACTTCGGCTGATGTTAGAATTCGTACACTTTTGAGGCTTGTTTTTATTGGGCATTTGCCTCTTACCTTAGTTTCCCATTATGGGCCACAGTTCATTTCCCACACCTTTCAACTGTTTTGTTCCCATCATGGCATTTGTCATGTTATGGCTCTGCCATTCCACCCTCAATGACATGGCGAGGTGGAATGACTAGTGCATACATTGAAGTCCCAAATGAAAAAGTTTTTTGTGGATTCTCCACCAAACGATGCCCTTCTCCTATTTCTGAGCACCTATCACTTCACGCCTATGGGGGATCAGAGACCAGCCGAGTTGCTTCACAACTGGCAGCCGAGCGCACTTCCCCAACTTCTGCGGCCTGCGCCACACTTGCCACAGTTGGGTTCATCTGGCCACTCTGCTCCGGAATCACCAGTGTGGGCACGAGGGTTCGGTCACCTGCCCATGTGGATACCAGCCGCTGTTGTCTGCTGCCAGGGATGCCGTCTTTGTGATACCTGTATGGCCTCGAGGCTGCTTTGCACCACTTTGATCAGTTGTGCCCCCGCTTGCTGCTGGAAGCTACTGGTTCACAGGTGCAGCCCCTGTCACTGCAGCACGCCCCTCCACCTGCCGCCTCAAGCCTGTTGTCACCTGCTACGGAGGTGCCACCATCTCTTCGGCTGCCTCTTCCGTGTGTGGTGCCCAGAGATTTGAATTTCCCAGTGCTGGCTCCCGATCTGTCTTCGGCCTTCAGTCCATTGCCGCAGCCTCCTGTTCTGGCCGGGCCGCCGCCACCGGCCCCCTCGTCATCATTGCCTCTGCCATTGTCGCCGTCGGGTTTGGCCCCATTTTCTCCACACTGGGACCTGTCTGCTGATGACTGCGCAGAGATGGTGATGGCACCCTGTCTCCAGTGGTGCCATCAAGCGCTGAGCAGGCCTTCAACTCTGCTGGACAATCTGTTGCAGATTTGCACATATATACGTGTATGGCAGCACTGATGGTGCTTCTATATGTTCATCCAGTTGTGCTATTCACACCAGTTGTTCTGTGTCTTGTAAAGCGTGGATTCAGGAGAGTCATATTTCTGTTGTTATTCAGAGGTTTATGACTACAGCCAAGTACGTGTTACTTGGATTGGTTTCATGTGTTACTTGGGTACTACAGTATATAATGTCTGTAAGTTATCATTAATGTTAGAAACCGTGTGTCCATATTGAATCATGTTAATGGCTATTGCAGATTTTGATAAATTTTTAAATCTAAAGGCATTCATTTGTTCACAGTATTTTATACTGAAGCTTTTGTCGGTCTGTCCAAGATAAAAGCCGAGGCAATTGTTACAAACAGTCTTGTAAATTCTTTATTTTTCAAGGCCTACACTGTTGTTTTTGGCGTTACATTGCACACTGTCAATGGTACAGAAATTATTTGAGCTTCTGTCCTTTGGAAAAGATTGGCAACTCAATATGAGATTATGCTGAGGAAGATTAAGCATGTAAATAATTCCTTTTCTGCTTGTGGTTATGAATTTACTGCAGGTGATTTACTAGCTTTAATTTTATACAGGTTGCGGCAGAACCGAGTAAGCAGTTACTATCGATTACCGCTGGGGCTGTGGTGGGGGTAGGCAGTTGCACGTGGTCTGCCTTTGTTCAGTTGTTGACCCCTTTTCAGTAGCCAACATGGTCTGGACTGCTGCACATCTTGGTTTTGCTGTTTGTGCATATTATGAAAACAACAGATCTGTCATTGCTACACGACGAGCTTTTCGACAACACTTCAACATTTCACGCAACAATGCGATTCCTAATGCAAACACAGTTCGGTCCTGGGTTCGGCAATTGGAGGAAACTGGTAGCACACTAAGAATAGATACACATGGCCGACACAGATCCATCAGAATGCCAGAAAATGTGCAGTGGGTGAGAACAGCAGTTCAACAGTCACCACAATGTTCTGCTCGACAATATGATGTTGCATTGGAGATTTCAGACCCCAGTTTGAGAAGGATTCTGCAATATCATTTGAAGTTTCATCCTTTCAAAATAATGCTTGCTCAAGAATTATACCCAGCAAACTACGCCAACCGTCAAAATCTGTGTGAGCAAATGCTTGCTCAGATCCCTCCGCATGGAGCTTTCTTCATTAGTGACGAGGCACATTTTCATCTTAGTGGGTGTGTGGGTAAGCAAAACTTTAGCTACTGGGCTGAAAATAACCAATGAATTATTCATGAAAGACTGCGGCATTCTCCTAAAGTGACAGTGTGGTGTGCCATATCACAATTTGGTGTGGCAGGCCCTTACTTTTTTGAGGAGGAAGGACTGGCCGTGACAGTGAATTCCACACATTATGTTTCAATGTTGCAAAATTTTCTGCAACCCAGAATGGATGAGATTGTTGAAGAACATGGACTGGGGGACTTGTAGTTCAGGATGGAGCTACTGCTCACGTATCTCGAATTTCACTTGATGTTTTGGGAGAAATGTTTCTGGGACGCCTCATCTTTTTGAGGGGTGATGTCGAGTCTCCTGCGCAGTCACCAAATTTGAGCATTTGTGACTACTTTCTTTGGGGATATCTGAAGGAAAAGGTTTTCAAAAGTCGCCCTCACAACCTACCAGAGTTAAAAGAGTGGATTATTGACGAAGTGAATGCCACACTTCATGTGTGTGTGCAAGAGCTGCTCGAGACTTCAGGGATCATCTACAACAATGTATTCATACTAACGGGTGCCATCTTGAGGACATTATTTTCAAAACTAAATGAATGTACAGTGATATATTGTACTAATTTAGAAAATAGAAACATTTTTTCTTCATACATCCAGATTTACTTTTTATTGCTCCTTAAAACTGCTTAGTCGGTTCTGCCGCACCTTGTATATAGGCAGTCAATTACTTGTGGCCGATAGCCATTGTTTTTAGCTTCAGTTTTGCTGGTATTGATTTCTTTCTCCTTGGCAGAAAAGAACTATCTGCTTGCATTCCCATGCTAGGCACAATCTAATACCAAGTTTCCAATCTTTTCTGAAGAACGGGAATTCAAATAAGTTTCTGCACCAGTTACACTATGCATTGTTGTATCAAAGTCATAAATATAGGCCTTGAAAAATCGGGAATTAATAATTTGTGACCAGTGCAACAGCTTTTCTCTTGGATGGACTGGCAGAAGCTTCAGTATGAGATATTGTGAACACATGAGTGCCTTTAGATTAAAAAATTTAAATAAATTCACGTGAATCAATGTGGACACTGTTTCTAATATTAATGACTACTTACAGATGTTAACATACAGCTAACAAAGGCAAGAAAATGGACCTCTTAGAGCAAGTGTATATTCACACCATCAGTTCACACCAGTGCATTCTAAATGAGCAGCTGGAGCTAGCCTATAAACAATTTCTAAACACTTACCTTGGGCTGGTCATAAGAAATTAAGCACAAATTGCACACCTAACAGCCAGAATTTTGCACAAAAAATAAATCTGTTTATGATATCAGGATAAAATGAAAAGGTGCACATATTACCAAAAAATTCACCATGGAAAATTAGAAGCTGGCCTACTGGCATGACACAAAAAATATTTTCCCATCAACTGCAACTCTAGTGTTTGTTCTTCAGACTGAAATGGAGTAACAATATTTATTTATTTAACCTGATCAGATTAGGGCCATCAGGCCCTCTCTTACATCGGACCAGTGTTTCACACATCAGAATTACATCATGACCATAGTTTAAATAAAATTAGATTACTCTAGTCACAATATGAATAAAGAGTAATGACTAAGACCTAATAAGTACTGGCAGTATTTTTACAACAGGTGCTATACATACAAATTATGATAAAAGCAATAATAATAAAAAAATCAAATAATAATGATAAACATGAGAAAAATTGGCAATAGTTCTGAAGATTTGTGCAGATGTACATTAATATCTTGGTGTATAAAGTAGATGTTTACTAGTATAGCGAGTTTTGGGGAAGGGAGATTTAAGGAGGGGGAAAGAGGGAAGTAATGAGGTGAAGTGCATTCATGTACAGAGGAAGGCATTACTGTTGCATAAGTAGATACGTCATTAACTGTTTTTTGAAGCCGGACATGTTTTTAAGTTCTCTAACGTAACGAGGGAGGCTATTCCAGAGTCGGGTTCCTACTACTGTAAAGGACTTGTAGAAGGTGACTGAGCGATGCAGTGGAACAGAGAGGATTTTATTATGACGGGAACGTGTGTTTCTGTCATGTTGTTCTGACATAAGTGTTAAGGACGAGGAGAGATATGAGGGACAGTGTACATTTGTAAGGCAGTGAATGAGACAGAGTGTATGGAAATCTCTGCATTTGTCTGCACGCAGCCAGGACAATTTTGCATATGCTGGTGAAATGTGATCAAAAAGTGGAACGTCACAGATATATCGGACGCAAGCATTCATGACCAGTTCCAGACGTCGTGAGTTTTCCTGAGAGAGGCCTTGTAGGATAATATCGCTGTAGTCAATGATTGGGAGTATAAGCGTTTGTACTGATTTCTTTTTCAGATCGAAAGGAAAGAGTTTTTTATATTTTTGTAGGACATGAAGGGATGCTGATGCTTTTTTGCACACTACAGTTACATGCTCTGTCCAATTTAGATTTTCATCTATTGTTACTTCCAAACTCTTTGCTGAGGGAGAGAAGTTAATATTTGTTCCATTTAGGATAAGAGATGGTACAGATTCCCGATGTTTTGGGCTAATGACCTTAGAGTGACCAACAAGTACCGCTTGGGTTTTAGATGGGTTTAGTTTTAGGCCTATGTCCTGTGTCCATTTTGGTAGTGCATCGAGATCAGTATTGAAATTTTCAATAGCTTTCTTAAGATTGCTTGGTTTCGCACTTAGATACAACTGAAGGTCATCAGCATACATATGATATTTACAATAAGTCAGAACCGATGACACATCATTGACATACAGAGAGAAGAGTATGGGACCTAGTACTGAGCCTTGGGGAACGCCTGACACTACCTGCCGCCATTGTGATTTTATATTCCCAGACAGGACGTGTTGCTGACGAGACGTCATGTATGAGCAAAACCATTGCACTGCACTTGGTGAGAAATTTAGACCGCTAAGTTTGGCTAGTAAGATGTCGAAGTCGACAGTATCAAATGCTTTGCTGAAATCTAAGAAGCAAATGATAGTCGCTTCTTGTCTGTCCATGGCAAGTTTCAGGTCGTCTGTCACCTTTATCAGTGCGGATGTTGTGCTTCGATGTTTACGGAAACCTGATTGGTATTCGTCTAGTAGGTTATTAGTAGTTAGGTAGTTGGTGAGCTGGTCATGGACTGTATATTCTAAGGCTTTTGATAGTGCAGGAAGAAGGCAGATGGGGCGGTAGTCAGAAGGTGCTGTGGCGATGTCCTTTTTAAGCAGAGGCTTAATTTGTCCCAGTTTCCAGGCCTCAGGGAAAACACTTGTGATTAATGAATCGCTGAAAATGTCTATTATAGAGGGCAGTAGTTGATCAATAATAAGTTTTTCCATCTGGATAGTGGTGCCATCATGTCCAGTAGATGCTGATCTAATCCGCATTATGGCTTTCTTGATAGTATTGCAAGTGATGTGCCATAGATAGAATTTTTCTTTGCTACAATCATTCATCCCCTTGAAGTAATCAATGATTCTCTGTTTTTTTTTGTTTTTTTTTTTTCGGTTCAATTGTGGTTGCGGGTAATGTGAAGAATCGGTTTAGTTCTTCACCTTGGACCATGGGATTTTCTGCAACTTTTATTTTGCCTAAACCGAGACTACGGATATTTTTCCACAGGATAGCTGGTCTACATCTATTGTCAGCTAATGTACGGGCATGTCTGAGCTTAGCGTTTCTCACCGCTTGACTGACTTTGTTTCGTTTCTGCTTGTATTCGGTGTGATTTTCAGGTGTAGGGTGTATCTTGTATGCTCGATGTGCAGCGTCTCTGAGATTCATGAGCTGTTTTAGTTCATCAGTCAGCTAAGGTGCAGGTTTCCTTTTTACTTTTCTGGTCTTTACTGGAGCGTATTTGTCATATAGTTGGGTAATTTTGTTGGTGAAACCTTGGAGTTTTCTCGTTTATGTCCACGAGGGGAGTAGAGGTCATCCCCCAAACTATTTCTTGTGCCTCAGTTTCGAGTTCAGGCAAATCTATGCGTTTGAAGTATCAGTATGTAGACAGTTTTTGTTTCTTTCTAGGACATTCTAGTGAATACGTCATGAAAATGATGTCATGGGTAGACGTGCCAGGCGCAGATATTTGAGAGGTGCGGATTATTCTGTTTGGAGATTTCGTTGCGAATATATCTATGAAAGTGTGACTGGTAGTCGTGTGATGAATAGGTGCCAGCTGAAGTAGCATCATATTTGAAGAAGAAAGCATTCTCTTAAATTTCCCAGTGGAAGGACTATTGTGCAGAAAATTAATGTGTCTTTAAATATGTCTGCTTGTGAGATGTCTGCTTGTGTCTGTATATGTGCGTGTGTGCGAGTGTATACCCGTCCCTTTTTCCCCCTAAGGTAAGTCTTTCCGCTCCCGGGATTGGAATGACTCCTTACCCTCTCCCTTAAAACCCACATCCTTTTGTCTTTCCCTCTCCTTCCCTCTTTCCTGATGAGGCAACAGTTTGTTGCAAAAGCTTGAATTTTGTGTGTGTGTTTGTGTTTGTTTGTGTGTCTATCGACCTGCCAGCGCTTTCGTTCGGTAAGTCACATCATCTTTGTTTTTAGATATATTTTTCCCACGTGGAATGTTTCCCTCTATTATATTGAAAATTAATGTTAGTGTCACCTGCTATAATTACATGTTCATATGACAATTCGAGACTAGAGAGGGCAGTTTCGAAGCAGGTGAACCCGCCTACTTTAGGAGGTTTGTAAAGAACACATATTAAGCACCTTCTGTTAAAGGATTTGATATCTATGAATATATATTCCTCTTGTTTATCTACATTGTTGTCGGATGTGTGTAGTACTGTAGGTGACAAATCAGAGCGTTTGTACGCCCCTACTCCGCCCCCTCGTCTGTTGCATCTGTCGTGCCTGAGAAAGATATAGCCATCTAGGTTTACGGAAGTTGTAGGTAGGAATACTTGGTTTCAGCCAAGTCTCTGACAAAAGTATTACGTGTATATCAGTAGTCTGAAATATATATTTGAACTCGTCGAAGTGAGCTGGCAGAGATTGGACATTTGCATGTGCAATATGCAGCTTGGTGCGTTCGGGTGTTGATTGCCCGAGGAGACTGCCGACAGATGTTTGCGGGTCATGGTTAGCGGTGACAAGAGGGTCTGACATGAGAAATGCGGAAGGCATGTGAAGGAGAGGGGGTGAGGGAGTGTCCTCCCAGTTCTGAGCAGTGGGAGCGGCCAAGAGGGGGAGGGGGTGGGTCCCCGGGGAGGCGACGGGAACTGCGGCCAAGGTCAGCGAGGTCTGCAAGGGTTCTGGAAGTAGCCGTGGGCTGGCAGGGGAAGGAATTTCACTAAACACTACGGTAGTAATCTGCACGTAATGGTAGAGTGTGATGTTAATTGCACTTATGAGAATTCGGGAGGACGACGGTTCAATTCCGTCTCCGGCCATACTGATTTAGGTTTTCCGTGATTTCCCTAAATCGTTTCAGGCAAATGCCGGGATGGTTCCTTTGAAAGGGCACGGCCGATTTCCTTCCCAATCCTTCCCTAACCCGAGCTTGTGCTCCGTCTCTAATGACCTCGTTGTCGACAGGACGTTAAACACTAACCACCACCACCACTTATGAGGATAACAACTAAAGTATGATGGTGGGTTGCTAATTAAAGATGGGGATGAGACTACCTTATATAATAGTTAACAAAATTACATGAGAAAACAATTAGAGATGAAAATGTGGAGAAACGAAAAGTTGATAATACAAATAATAACAAAATTACGCTAGAAAACAATCAGAGATAAAAAATAGTTATGTGGAGAAAGGAAAAATTTGTTAATACATTAGTTAAGTTATGGTTGACAGTGTATGCAATATAAACATACAGGTTAGTGCCAGCAAGATTAGACATGATTTAGCTTCTAACGCACAGGCTTTTGAGTTCATTAACACTGCAAATTGTTCTCTTTCCGTTTTCGGTCTTAACCATTATCCTGCCGTCATTTGTCCATACGTTCTGTAGCCCAAATTTCGAAATCGCTCTCTTCAAAATGTTTAGTCTTTCAGATGTTAGATCCTCGCGTACTGTCAGACCCGACTTCGCGAGATTCTTCTTTGCTTTGAAGACTTCAGATCTTTTCCTATACGACATAAATTTCACTATTATAGGTCTTGGTTTTGTAGAAACTGGCGACCTACGACCCACTCTATGACTTCTGTCAATGTCACTCAGAGTCACCTGCACGCCTAGCTTTTCTTGGACAAAGTTTATCACAAGTTCATCTGTGTCTTCTCTGCTGCTCTCTGGAATGCCGTACAGTCTGAGATTATTGCGTCTCTGATATTGTTCGAGCTTGTCCGTCTTCTCGATAAATTTCTGTTCGAGCAGTCGCGCTTTCTCCTCACTTGCTTTTAACGATGCGTCCAGTGCACGGATCTCGCTCACATTCGCCTCCAGAGATTTCTGTATTTTATCCGTCACTGCTGCAGTGACGGCATCAGTGATGGTTTGAACGACGAGCCCGAGCGTCTCCTTAGCCTGCAGCGCGGCACTCACCTCACCTCGGCCTTCACAAGTGCGGCGACGTCAGCGATGCCGGGCGGAGCGGCCGCAGCTCCCGGTGTGGACTCCACGCCTGCGCTGTCTCCGGCCTGGCCATTGGCTGCTCTGCGCGTTGTTCGGTGATTTTTCCATTTTAAGTGCGATTCCGTGTAATTGGTGCTCAGTATGTGATGTAAAATATGACACTTGGCAGTAGATATACGGCTTTAGTATATGTAGACTAGCCTAACTGCTTTAAACAGCTCCAGATTTCACGTAAACTTGCGAGCCAAGCTAACTCACGTCACTCACTCGCCGCCATGTTGTATACAATATTGCTAGCGTTTGGAAATCGATCATTGTATACGAGGTTACAGTGTAACCATCTTACATTGTTGACATTTCATTTAGGTAGTGACCATTATTCTGCTCACAATTCAGATATTTTACATGGCAGGACAGCCACAGTTTTTCTCTAAATAAGGAATAAAATTAGTGGTAATACCGAAAGGGAGACAACAACAACAAACTAGAGAATTCAGGGTATTTATGATTCAAATTTCAATCTTGCAGTTGACTGTTATGCAAAGAGTGTGAATTAATAGTGAAATTGTAAAAAAATGTGTTTTGGGTGAACCATATGTGTGTTATTTTATTTTTTAATTTAAACATCACCTTCCATAGGACCAAATTGAGGAGCAAATTTCCAAGGTATTGGAACATGTCAGTACAAGAAATTACAACATAAAAGTAATAACAGACAAAATAAAATGTTTACGAACCAAATAAAAGACAAGCCATAAATTTATGTAAACACAATCAACTGGAATTGGCTTAATTTTTCAAGGAACTCCTCGACAGAATAGAATGAGTGACCCATGAGGAAACTCTTCAGCTTCAGTTTGAAAGTGTGTGGATTACTGCTAAGATTTTTGAATTTTTGTGGTAGCTTATTGAAAATGGATGCAGCAGTATACTGGACACTCTCTGCACAAGGGTCAAGGAAGTCCAATCCAAATGCAGGTTTGGTTTCTGCCTGGTATTAATGGAGTCAAAGCTGCAAATGCTTGGGAATAAGCTGATATTGTTAACAAGAAATGATGATAAAGAATTTGTATATTGAGAGGCCAATGTCAGAATACCCAGACTAGTGAACAAAGATCGACAAGGGATTTGCAAACTTATGCCACTTATTGCCCAAACCACCCATTTCTGAGCCAAAAATATCCTTTGAGGATGGGAAGAGTTACTCCAAAATATAATACCATACACCATAAGCAAATGAAAATAAGCAAAGTAGATTACTTTTCATGTTGAACTGTCACTTACTTCAGATACCATTCAAATAGAAAAGGGGCAGCATTAAGTCATTGAACAAGTTCCTAAATGTGAGCTTCCCATGACAGTTTACTATGTATCTGAACACCAAGAAATTTGAACTGTTCAGTTAGACTGATCATATGCCCATTCTGTGAAACTGAAATGTCAGGGTTTTGTTGAATTGTGTGTTAGAAGCTGTAAAAACTGAGTAATTAGAAAATGTAAAAACTTAATCTTAACTGTGGTTTAGTGTTAATTTATTTTCTACAAGCCATGAACTTATGTCATGAACTGCATTATTTGCATCAGTGCGAATATTACGCACCGCATCCTTTACTACCAAGCTAGTGTAATCAGCAAACAGAAATATTTTAGAGTCACCCATAATACTAGAGAGCATGTCATTTATATAAATAAGAAACAGGTATGGCCCCAACACTGATCCATGGGGCACCCCACACTTGATCGTACCCCACTCAGACCCCACATCACAGCCATTCTCAACATTCTCAACATTGTCAATAAGTTGCTAAAGTAAGAGGCGAACCATTTGTGAGCTGCTCCCCGTATTCCATAATGGTCCAACTTCTGGAGCAATATTTTGTGATCAACACAATCGAACACCTTAGTTAAATCGAAAAATGCCTTACGTTGAAAACCTTTTGTTTAACTCCTCCAGTACCTCACAGAGAGAACAGAATATAGCATTTTTAGTTGTTGAATGACTTCTAAAGTTGAGTTGTATGTTTGATACCAAATTGTGTGAAATAAAATGATCAACTATCCTTACATACACAGCATTTTCAATAACTTTAGAAAAACTGAAGGTTGTTGCTTTGTTAGTCGCTGTCCTCACCCATCCAGCCCCTTCCCTGCTCCCATTCCAGCACTACACAACTGTCATTCCACCACCACACCCAGTCTTTTTTTATTTATTTTATTTTATATTTTTTCTTTCTTTCTTTCTTTCTATTTCTCTCCTTATCCGCATACATATAAAGATATCTAAATTTGAGGCTTTCAGAGCCATTGGCTCCTTCTTGTGGCAGAAGGGTTGAAGGGAAAGGAAGAGGGGTGAAGCAGAAGGAGCCTGAAAACAGCTTTTGAGAATCTAAATACCGACCTGTGTACACTATCTAAATGGGTGCAGGATGTATGGTTAAAGCCCAACTCTTCCCAAACCAAAATGATGCTCATTGGTCATTCTAGTCGCATTGGCCCGAAGTATTGGGAATCCTTACCATCTTTAACTCAAAATGGGACAAATATCTCCCCTTCACCAAAGGGTCCAGGAGCAATTGAAACAGTGGAAAATCCAGGATGGAATGTAACAAGACTATGGAAAGTATAGTCCCTACTCACCATACAGCAGAGATGCTGAGTCACAGATACACACAGTAAAATGACTTATCACAAAATAAGCTTTCAGTCTACAAGGCCTTTGTCAAAAATAAATCGCACACACACACACACACACACACACACACACACACATACATGACTACAGTCTCTGGCAGCTGAAGCCAGACTACGAACAGTAGCACACGATCGGAGAGGCAATGGGGTGGGGTAAGAAAGAGGCTGTAATAATAGTAACAATATTTTGAAAATTTAAACTGGACTGAGCACACAATTGCAATGTGCAAGAAGGTTTCAGCATCTTTCCATGTCCTACAAAAATATAAAAAGCCCTTCTCTCTTGACCTGAAAAGCATACTTGTACAAACACTTATACCATCAATTATTGATTACTGTGATGTTATCTTGCAAGGCGTTTCTCAGGAAAGCTCACAGCACCTGGAATTGGTTATGAAAGTCTGTGTTCATTATTCGTGTGATGTTTGAATCTTTGATCGTATTTCAGCATTACATACACAGCTATCCTGGTTGTGTGCATACAAGTGCAGAGATTTCCATACCCTCTCTCTTCTCTACTGTCTTATCAGTATGCAGCATCCCCTCTCTCTCTCCTCAGTCGTAAGGCTCTTGTCCGAACAACATTGCAGAAATGCCCATTACCACCAGAGCAAAAATCTTTCGGTCCCACTCCATCATTCAGCTACTTTCTCGAAGTCCTCCTAAGTAGCAGGAACCTGAGTCTATGCACTTGTTAGCCTCATACATTCTTCTTTCCTACTTGATTCTCCTCATTTCCCAGTGTTCTTAACTGTTGCAGTCTCTTTAAATTTCCGTACCACAGCTATTACTTCACCAGGAAACATCTATTTTGTACACCTATAAATTCTTTTTGTATCTACCGTTATCATTACGATTATTACTACTGCTACTACTATTATCACTGTTAGTGGCTTCAGCAGCATAGTATTAAAATTGTTATTTCTTAGGGAACAATGATTAATAAAAGTACTGTATACGTGATACCTGGTCCAATGTAAGAGATGGGCTGGTGAACCCGATCAGATCAGGTAAAAAAAATAATGAACTTATTAAGAGGTATAATCTTATGTTGAAGCTGTAACACAATAGGACAAGTACTATAGTTATTAGAAGCCGTGTACTATAGTCTCGAGGCAGCGTGATTTGCCACCTGCAAATATTCAGATTATATTTATAGCAAATGAAACTATGTGGCTCCAGAGAACTTTCAAAGTCTCAAAGATCTATGATGGATATGTGCAGACTGAAGGAAAGAATGAAAATGTGCGCCGAGACCGGGATTCGAATGTGGGTGTCCTGCTCACTAGGCAGATACACTAACCACTGTCCCACCCACATACAGTGGCTTTGCACAACTGCATGGGCAACTCTAGAATGCCTCCTTCCTCAGTCCAATTCCAGTTCACAGCTCAGCAAACTTGGCATTCCTCCTAAACTCGAACAGCATTGCTGAGGCTCTCCAACTGTATTGGAATAGCAGCTCAGCTTCAAATGAAACAGGGGAAACCTGCCTGAAACCCAGGTATAGGTGCTTTAATCAGATGAAACTATACGGACCTAGAGACCATCTCACACAACTGTGATATATAGATGCAGACTGAAGCAAAGAACAAAAATTTGTACCAAGACTGGGATTCGAACCGGGTCTCCAGCTCACTAGACAGATACACTAACCGCTACTTCGTCCTGGTGCAGAGGCGTTGCACATCTGCATGGACTACCCTAGTACTCCTCCCCCTTTAAGCCGAATTCTCATCCACACTCTAGCCCACTTTGTGTTCCTCCTAAACTTGAACAGCATTGCATTGAGGAAGAGGCTGGGATACAGGTCATTGAAACTTGAAAAGTTCTCTTGATTAACGCACTTATGTCTGTATTAAAGCAGGATGCCCCATTTCGTGTGATGCTGAGGTGCTGTCCCAGTAGAGTTGGAGAGCCTCTGCAATGCTGTTGGAGTTTAGGGGGAGTACCGAGTGGGCTGAGGCACGAGTGGGAATTTGGAATTTGAATTGAAGAGGGAGGTTTGCCGGGATAGTCCGTGCTGTCGTGCAAAGCCGTTGCCATGGTGGTGCAGAGTTTACCGCATCTGCGTAGTGAGCAGGAGGCTCAGGTTTGAAACTTGGCCTTGGTAGAAATCATAACTTGAGGACAACAGTCATATCCATACCTGCAACACAAGAGGGAAAAGTGAACTTTATTACCCTATGTTAGAGCTGTCAGTGGCTCTGAAAGGAGCTCATTATGCAGGAACAAAAATTTTTGATCATTTGCCCAATGGCATGAAATGTCTGACAGGTAATTTAAAATCATTTCTTCTGAACAACTCCTTCCATTCCATTGATGAATTTTTATGGTAGTCAGTAAACAATGATGATAATTTTCTTCTTCTTCTTAGCATTTGTCCCGTGTGCTGGCGGGGCCTGCTTTTTTGGCTCGTTGCGATCTTGAGCCTGATCAGGGTGAAGGCCTGAGATCTTGAGGTCTTCATGCAGGGTGTCAAGCTATCACTGCCTTGGATGTCCTGCTGGACGTTTCCTGTTTCCATTTAGGTTGAAACTAGTCTTTGCTGCTCTAAGGACATGCCCGTACCAGCGTAGGTGGCTTTCTATCGTTTTGTCTACTGTTGGTGCAACACCTTATAGCCCGCGAGCTTCCATTATTTGTGACACGGTCATTCAATGTTAATCCTGATGACCACTTAAGCATTTTCGTCTCCATAACAACAAGTCTTTGCTCTACTTCCTTTGTTGAAGGCCAGCATTCAGCCCCCATACAGTGCAACTGGACAGATTACTGATCGATATACTTTTGGTTTGAGCCTGTTTGGAATTTTCTTGTCACGTAGTACTCCAGTAACGGAACACCATTTGAACCACGCGCTGCTGAGGCGGTCGGAGATTTCTACACCGAGATTTCCATCGGCAGCAATTGTCGAGCCCAGGTACTTAAAAGTCCTCGCTGTTGGGAGGTCGACACCATTGATTCTGATGGTTACAGAGTCATTTAAATCTGTGGAAAGGTAATGTTTTCAACACATTGAGCTGTAGTCCTACATCTGCGAGGCGGTCATTCCGGGCTCGGATTTGAAGTTGTAGATCATTCTTATCTTCACTGGCCAGTAGCGCGTCATCAGCATACAGTAATGTCCAGGGTGAGGTTTTCTGCAGGTTTCTTGTGAAGGTATCAGTGACAGTGATAAATATGAGTGGTGAGAGAACAGATCCCTGATGAACTCCCAAGGAAATATGGAAGTCGTCTGGCAGCTGACTGTACCCGGCTCTTCGAGTTCTGGTAGAGAAGTCTGACTCACCTAATGAGCTCTTCAGGTACTCCGTGCTCTCGCAGGGCAAGCCAAATTAACGCGTGTGGCACTAGGTCGAAGGCCTTTTCGAGGTCGAGAAAGGCAAAGTGTAGATGTTTTGACTTCTCACAGTGCTTTTGAATAAGCAGTTGAGCTGCATGGGTAGCATCTGTCATCCCACAGACCTTCACGAATCCACATTGCTTGATGGAGAGACTGATAACTTGTCGGATCCTTTTATCGATGATGTGCTCGAATACTTTCATGGTGTGTGACAGAAAGCATATTGGGTGGTAGTTGTTACATTCAGCTGGACTTCCCTTCTGCTTCCAAATTTGAAGTTTTGTGCTACATGTCCAGTCAGCTGGAATCTTTCCCTCCTCAATGATCTTATTAAAGTAATCCATCAACCATTCAGCTGGATAATAATAAACAATAATAACAATAAACAAACAAGTTCAGTTGCATGAACAGGACTAAAAATAGTAATGTGTGTATTACTATTAGCACTAATCATCTATACATAGTCTATAAACTTATTTGTTCTACAGCATTTCGATAAAAGAATTTATAATCTGTGGAACATGTAACTAAACAACTAAATCAATTATTTGAGACTGAGAGCAGTTAGTGACTGGAAACAGACTTTAGACATAATTTCAAACCTTTGCAGAACTTTTTCTTGATGATACTCCCATAAACTGATCAAAGGAGAAAAGTTTATCGCTTACTACATTTGTTGTTGTTTATGCAGTAAGATAGCCACATAAGTCATGACTTTTTAATTTTTTTACTTTGTTGCTGCGTACTCCATTCACAACATATTTTCCAGACAGTATCCACGTATACCACTGAATGAACCTGCAAAATTATATGATTGTAGAACACACAATTCAGAAGATATCGGAGCATAAATTTTCAGATGTGTGAAAAACTAGCTGGTGTTTAAAATGGAGTAAAATTTACCCAGACTATACGCATCCAGGGACTTGCAACAAACTTTAACCATAATTTCAAACATTTAGAAAATGTTTTACACACTTAACATCAAATAGTTTGCAGCTATTTTGTACATGAGAGTTCAATTCTTTACAGAATCAGGGGTTTAGTGGTTGTATATATTCCAAGATCTGTCTTCTCCTACATTTTTTACCCTCTGCTGCTTCCTGTAGCTCCATAGAAGTTATTACATGGTGTCTTAAAACATGTCTTATCATCTCTTTACTTCTTGCAGTTGGTGTAATCCTCCCATTCCTTTCCTCGTGATTTTGCAGGGAGGCTTTTCACTTGTGCTCTAGGTATATATATGCTCAGAAATATCTTTCTGGACCTAATCCATATTCTGTATTCAATAGACTATTGATTCCATTCAGCAGCTCAAGTAACTCTTCATCACTTTCTTTGAAGAGAGCAATGTCGTCAATGAATATCGTCATAGATACCCTTTCACCCTGAAGTTTAATCTCTCTTTTGAACATTTCTATTATCTTAATTTTTTTGATATAGAGGTAGAACAATGGAGGAGAAAGGCTGCAACTAGAACACAAGAGCTACCGAACTGACTGTACAATAGTTCTTGCATTTGTCTTCCCTTGCTACCTTTGGAATTGTGTAGATTATATTTTTATGAAAGTCGGACAGGATGTCTCCAGTATTATTGATCCTACACTTAGACTTAAATAATGCTTTTTTTTTTTATCAGTTCCCAGAGAGTCTAGAAATGTCAAAAGAACTGATATTTATCTCTTCTGTCCTATTTGGTTGTGAGTCTTCTACACTTCTATAGCACTCTGACTGAAACTGGATCTCCTGTGGCCTTCCAGTGTGTATCCATTTCATCGTCTATCACTTTAGCAGACAATTACTCTCCTTCATAGTGGCCCCCAGTGTACTTTTTTCACATATCTGTGCTTTCCTCTTTGTGTCACAGTGGAATTACTTTTGCTGTATTAATGTTGACTACTGTGAGTTTAAAAGTCTCTAAAAATTATTTTGGTTTTTTTAAAGCTGACTCTATTCTTCTCATGAACATTTCTTTTTGATTGCTTCATTTTTCCTGCTGTCATTTTGGTTTGGCATTTTTGCACATCCTGTTGATTTCATTGCTTAGTGACTTGTATGATTGTATTGTATTCTTTTCCTGGGCATTTTTGTGTTTCTTACTTTGGCAGTCTATTGAAATATGAGGGTGAATCAGTAAATATGTCACAAATGGCAGAATACTGCATAGTATTTTAAATTTTGCAGCCTTGTGATTCTAAAATGTGGCAGCTCATGTTGAGTGAAAGATAGCCATAGTCAACAGCTGATTAACTACCATCAGTGCAGATTGCAAGCTTGTTACAGGGGTTTACCCGGACTAGAACAGTGCAAATTTGTGTAATTTTTGGGAACGAAGTGAATGTGAAACACGTCTTTTATGTGGTGTGAACTATATTCCATAGAAATCATTGTTGAGCTGGATATGGCAGCTGAACAAAGGATGAGAGAGACTTACCAACAAGGAGTGTCTGGTCAGCCTGTGGAGTTGACTACTGATGCCATTTTGCATCGTATATGGTAAATGGTCCTGGAAGATCATTGTGTGACAATTGAAGGCATAACACATGCCCTAGGTTTTCTTATAAACGGTTGAATTTTCATAAAACTTACACACGCTGGGACCAATTTAAGGTTCACTCTTGTTTCTCTTATATGTAAATGATCTTCCATGTAGTATGCAGCAAGCAGAACGAGTTCTTCAAATGATTCAAATGGCCCTGAGCAGTATGGGACTTAATATCTGAGGTCATCAGTCCCCTTGAACTTAGAACTACGTAAACCTAACTAACCTAAGGACATCACACACATCCATGCCTGAGGCAGGATTCGAACCTGCGACCGTAGCGGTCGTGCAGTTCCAGACTGAAGCACCTAGAACCACTCAGCCACACGGGCTGGCGAGAACTAGTTCTCTGTGCAGATGACATTAGTATTGTAATCAACCCAAGCATACATACACCGTTAGAAGAAATCGTAAACAATGTTCTGTACAGTGTCATTGATTGGTTTTCGCAAATGGTCTCACCCTCAATTTAAAAAAAGACATAACATATTCAGTTCTGCGTATCTAGATGTACTATACCAATGGTATGTGTGGTAACTTGGTAACAGAACAATAAATAGAGTAGAAACTTCAAAATTCTTAAATATAAATATCCATGCTGATGAGAATTTAAACTGGAAAAAGCACATTTTAGAACTCCTAAAACAAGTTGTTCAGCCCCATTTCCACTTAGAATAATTATAAATCTTGGGGTGAGACAAAGCAATAAGTTGACATATTTTGCATATTTTCATTCAGTAATGTCATATTGCATAGTTTCATTCAGTGATGTCATATTGAGTAATGTTTTGGGATAACTTGACGTCAAGAAAAAAAGTTTTCATGTCTCAAAAATGTGCTGTTAGAATAATATGTGTTGCTCACCCGCAGTCATTTTGCAGATATCTGTTTAAAGAATTAGGCATTTTGACTACTGCTTCACAGTATATTTATTCCATTATGAAGTTTGTTGTAAATAATCCACTACAGTTCAAAAAGAACAGTAATGTACATAATTACAGTACCAGAAAAAGAGTCACTCATTTGCCACATTAAGATTGTCTACAGCACAAAATGGGGTGCTTAATGTTGCAACCAAAACTTTTGGTAACCTTCTCAGTGGTATGAAATGTCTGACAGTCACCATAGTAAAACTTGAAAATAAACTGACAACTACAATATAAGGAGGAGATAGATTGCTACTCTCCATAAAGAAGACACATTGAGTTGCAGAAAGGCACAACAAAAAGACATTACTCATTAGCTTTCAACCCAAGCCTTCTTCAGGAAAGGAAACACACACACACACACACACACACACACACACACACACACACACACATATTCATTCATTCACACAAGCAAGCACACTTCATGCACACATGACCGTGCTTTGGCTGAAAACTAATGTGTAACTGTCCTTTCTTAGAGCCTTTCTGCAAATCAACATCTCATCTGTGATTAAAAATTAACAGTGATGGTGAAATGTGCTGAGGAGGCAACTGATTGTATCCCAAGTTTCCCTTGATATGACCAGACTAATTATGTACCCTTGCTTTATCATTTAAATAATTGAAAGTTAAATGTCACTGTTGTATGAACTGCAGATAAAAATATCACAACCATTCTCCAGTGTTTGTTATTTGTCCGATACCACTCCTTCCTCAACCCAGGCTTAGACTCCTTATTTTACACTTGGATTATTATCATTGCATCCTACACACTACTAAATTATTTGTACGATAATCCATAGAAGTATAGTAGACTAAATATTTTCATGAGTACTTCTGTAGTTCTCTGGTGCAACTTGAATAAGATGTGACAAAATCTTTGTGGTGTACTCTACCTGCAGAAATCATAGCAATTGATATGGCACTGCCAAAGAAATATCTACAAAAATGTGAAAGCTCACAAAAGCAGACGTGGTTACCTTGTTTCAAAGTTTTAATTGCTCACTGCATAAATATGTTATATGAAACGAAAAGAAATTTATTGTACCAAAAACAGTATAGTGTAATACCGATACTGATGTCAAACACTTAAGTTAATACATACAACTACACATGAAGACTTCTAACGCCTTTGTTGAGAATTTTCTGTTTAAATATTTGTTGACATATAAGATATAGTTAATGTATATAAATAATTGATTGTATTCGTCATTGTAGTAACAGTTTTTTTTATTATGTAATTGATACACTTGAAAATTGTTAAATTTGTTGATGATTTCCCATCAATATCATTACAGTGAACTTTTGAAAGAACTTATCAACAAACTGCCACCAAACCGTCTGACAAAACAGAAAATGATGACAGTAAACGACATTGTGCACAGTAAATTATTCTTACTGTCAGAATGCCGTGCAATTCTCTTGCCAGTGATCACAGCACAGATTAAGGAGCTGTTAGAAGCAAGAGATGAAGTAAGTAGCATTTGGCATTGAATATTGATAAAAGTGAAATTTAATTTGTGTATTCAATTGATTAATTTGAGCTGATTTAATTTTGTAATAATGTTGTATTTTTTGGAACCAGCTGTCATGATGTGCAAGACTTTTTTTTTTACTATGCTTTTGTTTTGGTGTATAATTAGAAATGGATAGAGAAAGCACCTGCAAACTGCATGTTTGCATAAGGGTTGAATGATAAAGTACCATATCAGTTGATGCCTTTATTAACAACAGATCATCTTTCACCTACATCACTGTCTGTCAAGAAATAATACTGTGCACCATTCATCTGCAGATCTAACTTTACCTCAAGTACAGTTATATGTGTTATAAATTTTGATGGCCCGTTAGCTATCAGAAAGATGAAATTTGGGGATATTATGATCGAATAAATACATGCCTGCAAATGTTTTGGCTGCAGTTAGTGAGTCCAGTAGAGGTACATACAGGGTGTGTAAATAAAGTTTCAGGCTGATTTTTTTTCCTGAGTAACAGTGTGCCTGCAGACCAGTCTCACAACCTGCACCAGATGGTGGGGGGTGTTGGCTAAGAGAGCCAAGCATCGACATTCACCAACAAAACGCTGGAGTGCAGGGATTGTGTGGTTTGAAACGTTGTCGAGAAATTGGAGCATCCAAAATGCAGCACCTCTTGGAGCGATGGTGTTCGATCAAATTTTGTGTAAAACTAAACAAGACTGGGACAGAAACATTCAAAATGATTCAAGAGGCCTATAAAGAATATGCCATGTCACATGCCGTGGTTTTCATGCGGCACAAGAGGTTCAAACATGGTGGTGAAGACTTGGAGGATGATGAATGCTCTGGAAGACCTTCAACGAGCAGTACTGACAAAAATCTGGCCAAAGTGCATCAAGTTATAAACAGTGACTGACATCTCAGCATCAGAATGATTGCAGATGAAGTGGGTTTGAATCACCAAACTGTGTTTCAGCTGGTGACAGAAGAACTAAAGATGGGAAAAGTGTGTGCGGAACTTGTCCCTGGAGTGCTCTCGGATGGACAGATGGAATGACGCCTGGCTGTTTCGTTGGAAATGCTTGAACGTTTACAAACTGAGCCTGATTTTTTTGGACAAAGTGGCCACTGGTGATAAGACCTGGGTCTTCCAATATGATCCAGAGTCGAAGAGGCAATGCTCAGAGTGACACACCTTCGCATCACCAAACCCGAAGATAGCCCGCATTAGCAAGTCACGTGTGAAAAACATGCACATTGCTTTTTTTGATGCAAAACGATTGATGATCCACAAAGAGTTTGTGCCTGTTGGACAGACTGTCAATTGTTAGTGTTGTACTGGAGTGTTCCACTGTTTGAGGAATGGAGTCCGCCCGGAGAAGAAAGATGACTGGGTGCTCCACTATGACAATGCGACCGTTCACACCTGCTTCACCATCACTGAAGTTTTGACCCTGTTCAACATGGCAATGCTGCCACAGCCACTCTGTAGCCCCGACCTTGCCCCCAGTGAGTTCTCTTTGTTTCCTCCAATGAAGAGATACCTGAAAGGGAAGCGGTTTCACAGTGTCACAGCAGTCCAAAAGGCTTCAGAGAGTGTTTTGACCAGCTATCCTGTTAACGAGTTCCAGGGAGCTTACCAGCAGTGGAAAGCTTGTTGGCAGCAGTGTGTGGATTCTCAAGGCACCTATTTTGAAGAATTTTAGTCTGATGTATGAAAGTATTCAATAATTTTTTTTGTTCTGAGATTACGCTTGAAATTTTATTTAGACACCCTGTAAAACTTTTACCACACGAAAGGTGATTGAGACCATTGAGAAGCGTAATGGGCATTCAAACAGTTCATTGCAATGTAACTGCAAATGGAACAAGTTGCCCCATGTGAAGGAGAAGTAGATTTGAGTACCAATGTGTAGTAGATATTTTTTATATTTTATCGATATAAAAGCATAAGTGGATTAAAAAAGAAATATATAAATAAATAAATAAATAAATAAAACGCAGACAGCTTCTGGCTGATTGGCGCAATTCACTTAATATTATCTACAGTTTTTTAAACATGAAGGTTCTGAAAGTACTGAAGGAAGTAGTCGAATGAATACCTGCATTCTAAATTTGCCTTTCTACCATATCCATTATTCCTTAGAAGAACAGAAAAAAGATTGGATGAACTATGAAGACAAGTCATAGCTTCTGCTTCATAATTACCAGTGGCAAGTGATGTATGATATAACATAGGTAGTTTTCCATAAAACACACAAGTTAGGGTAAGTCAGCTATGCTCATAAGAGTACCTACATTCCATGTAAGAGCAGTAGGATTGGAATTAGCCTGATAGTATACAGAATATGCTGTCTCTCTGAAGTCATTTACTGAAGAATAACTTATTAAATTTGGAAAGCTACTGTCTTACTGTGTTGTTGGATCTATTTTACAAAAACTGAGAAATTTCCTTTTGATGAGGTATGTAGAGGTGACAGAGCTTTCAGATTGATTAGCTTATTATTTTTCCATAATAGTGTGTGACAGTAGTTAGGCCAATATTCCAATGATTCTTATCTAGGATTGTAGTTTGGAATAAATCAGATTGTTGTTCATACAAGGGTTTCAAAGTTGGCTATGAAATTATCGCCTCTCTGTTTTCGACTGAGTCATTTGATAATGTTATATGTGAAATAGTAATGATATTTTTGGGGAGGAGTTCTTAAAGCTTTCAGGGCAATAACAGAGTCCCACTTATGCACTGGTATAACCAGTACCTGACTGTGATTAGGACAGCTCCTGGAAAGGGTTGAATTTGGGGTATAGACATGTAGCATGTTGTAGCACTCTTCTTGTAAGAATTGTTGAGTTTATGCTGTTACTACATCACCTCCATATTTTTGGGCCTTAAACATAATGATGATGTCACCCTGGACAGGTCTTCAGTTCTTTTGGCAGGGTAATAATATCTACTATCTGGAATGCCACTTCACTGATGATTAAATGTTCTCATGAAAATTTTCCAGGATTTTCAGCTGAAACTGCAGATAACTGTTTTAGAATTGCATTTAATACTGAAATTTTAAACACAAAGCTGTCCTACATGCGAGGGTAGGTTTGAACACCCCTGAATATTACTAGACATTGCACTCTTCAAATGTTCTTTCCTGCCTCAGACCTGAGGTCTGGTTCACCCAGGTAATTATGAGGAGACCTATTGATAAACTTTTCAGCCTCAAAACCACGATTGAAATTTGTTGTTGGTTTGAAGCAATAGATCTCAAATCCATTGGAATTGGTTTGTGAGGCTGCTTTGCCACTTTCCTGAAGCAAAATCTACAGCAATGTAGGTGCGTGTTGTGTTACTCTGATAACGTGTAGATATCAATTGTAATGAGTATTGTTATGATGTAGGACTTGCTTTTATACCATCCTTGTTCCACAAAATTGCATTTTATTACAACAGAGGAAATGCACTCGGTGATTTAGCAGTTAGACCTGTTCTGTTTATTGGTCAATCACTATTGCATTTTCTGCACATTATGATCATGACCTATTTACCTGTACAGCTACTGTGGCATATGAATACACAGTCATTGGGAATTTTCACTGTTCAAATTTCACATCATTCTCTGCACGTTCCAAGATGATGTCTGTATTATCTTTGTCAGACACAGTGTTGTAAAAGAAGAAACTGAGATCATAGTGTTGGAAAGCACTTAGGTTGTATTGACTATGGTAGATGCATGCCAGAAACAATGTCTTAAGTGACAGTGGACTGAATACCCCTGACATTATGGCCAATAACATAGCTGTTTGTATAAGATAATCACTCACTATATCCAGCGGCAGATGTGGGCTCTGACCTCAATTTATTGGTTACGAACTACAGATTACACCTGAAGGAATTGTGAACAGGTAGTACATCAAGGAGAGGGGACTTGGATAAATTTAAAGATCCGGAGATTGTTAGAATTTCGGAGGAAGCATTAGGCAATAATAGACTGGAATAGTGGAAAGAAATACAATAGAAGGCAAATGGGGAGGTCTGAGAGATGAAATAGTGGCTACAGCAGTGTTTTGGATAGGTAAAAAGACAAGGCCAGGTGGAGATTCTTGGATAAGAGGGGAGATACTGAATTTAATTGGGGTAAGGAGAAAATATAAAAATGCAGCAAGTAAATTAGGCAAAAGGAAATATGTATGTCTAAAAAATGAAATTGCAGAAAGTGCAAAATGGCTAAGCAGAAATGCGTAGAGGACAAATGCAAGGATGTAGAAGCATGCACAAGTAGGGGGAAGATAGATGTGTATAGGCAAATTAAAAAGACCTTAGGAGAAAAAAGAAGCAGCTGTTTTAATATCAAGAGTCCATATAGCAAGCCAGTATAAAGCAAAGAAGGGAAAGCCGAAAGGTGAAACGAATTTATGGAAGTCTATAAAAGGGAAATGAACTTAAAAGATAATATTACAGAAAGGGAAGATGAAGTAGACAAGGATGAAATGGGAGATATGATACAGCGAGAATAATTTGACAGTGTGCTGAAAGACCCAAGCTGAAAAAAATCCCCTGGAGTAAATGACATTCCTCCAGATTTATCGAGATTCTTGTGGGAGCCATCCATGACAAAACTCGTCCACCTGGAATGAAAGATATGTAAGACAGATGAAGTACCCTCAGACTTAAAGAAGAATGGAGTAATTCCAATTTCAATACCAATACCAGTACCAATAACAACAGTTGCTGAAATTTTGAATATTGACAGACTATCAGTTAAGTAAGTTGTAAAGTACTGATACCGTATTTACAGCAAAATGGAAAACTGATAAAAGCTGATTTTGGGAAAGATCAGTTTGGGTTCTGGAAAATATAGGAACACGCGAGGCAATACTTGACACTATGACCTATCTTAGAAGATATATTAAAGAAAGACAAACTTACAAGTATAGCATCTGTAGATTTTGAGTAAGCTTTTGACGGTGTTGACTGAAATACACTTTTTGAAATTCTGAAGGTAGCAGGAATGAACCACAGAATGTGCAATGTTATTTACAACTTGTGTGGAAAGCAGATGGCAGTTAGATGAGTGGAGGGGTATGAAAGGGAGGTAGTGGTTGAGAAAGAAGTGAGATAGGATTGTAGCATATCCCTGATGTTATTCAGCATGAACCCAAAGCAAGTAGTAATGGAAGCCAAGGAAAAATTTGGAGAGTGAATTAAATTTCAGGATGAGAGGGGAGGGGGGGACACTTTGAGGTTTGCTGATGACATTGTAATTCTATCAGAGGCAGCAAAGGACGTGGAAGAGTGACTAGGTGGAATGCATAGTATCTTGAAGGAGAAGTTAGCAGATGAACATCAACAAAAATAAAACAAGAGTTATGGACTGTAGTCGAATTAAATTTGGCACTGCTGAGGAAATTAGACTACAAAATGAGATGCTAAAAGTAAAAAATGAGTTTTGCCATGACAGCCACAGTAAAGAAGATATAAATGCAGCATGAAAAAGAGAAATTTGTTAACATCGAATATAGATGTAAGTGTTAAGTATGTTTTGAAGGTGGTTGTCTGGAGTGTAGCCTTGTACACAAGTGAAACATGGCATAAGCAGTTGGGAAAGTAAAGAATAGAAGCTTTTGAAAAATGTTGCTACAGAATGCAGAAGATTAGATAGGTAGATCGAGTAATTAAAGGTCCTGAATTGCACGGGGCATACAAGGATTTATGGTATAGTTTGGTTAAAAAAAGGACATGTTGGTTGGACACTTCATAAGGAATGGATAAATCATAAATTTGGTAATGAAGTAAGTGTTTGGGATAAAAATTGTAGAGCTAGAATAAGGGATGCATACAGTAAACAGGCTCAAAGGCTTGTGGGTTGCAGTAATTATGCAGCCCCCCTGCGGGTCCGGGGGTTAGAATAGGCCCGAGATATTCCTGCCTGTCGTAAGAGGCGACTAAAAGGAGTCCCTCCCCCTCAAGGGGTTAGTTAGTGCCTGCGCCCGGAGACGGACGGTTCCACGACCTATATTTGCGGTCATTTTGGTTTTTCACTTCTTCTGGTTTCTTCCGTCCTTTGGTTGGTTCCTTTCTTTGTTCTTCTCCATCTCACTGTCTTACTTACTCTTTCCCTTGCCTTCTTCTCCTTGCCTTTTCTGGTCTCCGCCTCGGCGTTTGAGACAGTCTGTCCTTCCTCTCTCTCTCTCTCTCCCTTCTTTTTCCTCTTCTTTCTTCCTTCCTCCCTGTGCGTGCGTGAAGGCTGACCCACGCGTTCGCACACGTAGCCGGTGACGGGGTAACGCGTAATTCCCCGCCCTGGGTAGACAAGTAAGGCATGCACGTACCCCCTGGTAAAGGCCAGGCCCAGGGAGGGGTGATTGCCTGAGCTGACACCTTCCGACCATGCCGATTGGTCCCTCCGTCTGTTTCTGGGGAGGTGTGACCTGAGGTGTAAACATTCACCTAAGGCGGGAGTGCCCTCTGAGAGGGTCCCCACAAGGAAGGAGCGCGCCATCGGAGACGGTCCCCACAAGGAAGGAGCGCGCCATCGGAGACGCTGGCAGTCATGGGGGATTCCTCCGCAATGGATTTCTCTTCTTCTTCTCCTCTCTCGACTTCTGCCCAAAAACGGAAACTTGACCAGCCACCAGTGACAAAAGTACTACCGCCTGCCCCACAGTTCCTCGTAGTTTCTCGATCTGAGGACAGAAAGGATTTTTCCTCTGTCAACCCTTTCGTTATCCAGAAGGGCGTAGATGCCATAGCCGGATCTGTCAAGTCTTGTACCAGGATGCGTAATGGTACCTTGTTACTAGAAACTGAGAGCGCCTTTCAGGCACAAGAACTGCTTTGGGCCACACTCCTGTACACATTACCTGTCCGGGTGGAGGCTCACCGCACTTTGAATTCGTCTCGTGGTGTGGTATATACTAGATCACTCGATGGATTGACTGACGAGGAGATTCAGTCTTTACTCGCTGAGCAGGGCATGACGGCTGTCCATAGGGTCATGAAAAAAGTCACCAATGACCTTGTACCGACCCGGACACTTTTCTTGACCTTTGATAGTGTTCAGCTGCCGTCGCACATCAAAGCGGGCTACGAGGTTATTTCTTTTCTCCCCTATGTCCCGACACCTACGCGCTGCTACCAGTGTCAGCGTTATAATCACACTCGCCAGTCTTGTTCCAATGCGGCTAAGTGTGTCACTTGTGGCAGGGATGCCCATGAGGGTGACTGTCCACCTCCGTCTCCTCGTTGTGTGAACTGTCAGGGTGACCATGCAGCGTCCTCCCGCGACTGTCCCATCTACAAGGAAGAATGCTGTATACAGGAGATTCGGGTCAAAGAGAAAGTGTCCACCTCGCCTGCTCGCAAGCTATTTGCTAGTAGGAAGCCCACACTGCTTCCAGTGGGGAAATACAGTACTGTCCTCTCCTCTCCTCTCCTCAGACTACCAGGGAGGTGGCGACGCAGACATGCGACCTGACCTTCAGCACTACAGTCATCCGTTCGGCCAGTGCTAAGATCGCCTGGTCGACGTCTCCTCTTCCTCCCGTCACCCCTAAGACACGAGCACCTTCATCAGCTTCTGGCCAAGACGAAGACCCAGAAGTCAGATGCACGGGCCTTCAAGAAGGAACCGTCCCATGCAGACTTCCTACGTACCTCGACCTCCCAGTCATCGACCAGTACTTCCACCAAACGACCTTCCAAGAAGGCTCATAGGAAGCACAGTTCTCCTTCTCCACCACGGCGCATTTCTTCTCCTGCGCCACCCAGCGGTTGCCGCCCCAGGCCGCCATCCGTTTCGCCTGGCCGCACCGCTGGTAGCCGAACATCTGGCCGTTCACCGGCGGAGGAAGCTCCCCCTCCCGGCCATCTTAACAAGATGACCGATGAACCTATAGAACCAATGGACGATGACTGTCTGCCTACTGCTAGCGGCGGCAGTGCTCGCTCGAAGCTAGGCTCTCAGCGGCCTTAGAGGTGATCCCTTCTTGCATCTTCTTTCTCTTTTTCTTCTCACGATGGCACTTATTCACTGGAATATTCGCAGCATTCGCTACACCCAAGAGGACTTGAAGTTGCTGCTCCGCTTGCACCGTCCGCTCGTCGTAGCCCTCCAGGAAACGAAGCAACGCCCATGCGATCAAATTGCCTTGGCACACTACACCTCTGTGCGGTTTGACCTACCCCCTGTGGCGGGTATTCCGTCTCATGGAGGGGTTATGTTGCTGGTCCGGGATGATATTTACTACGATCCCATCACATTGCACACCGGCCTGCAGGCTGTTGCTGTCCGAATTACTCTCCTCACTTTTGCATTTTCCATTTGTACCGTTTACACTCCATCGTCGTCTGCCGTTACCAGGGCAGATATGATGCAAATTATTGCTCAGCTACCTGCACCATTTATGTTAACTGGAGACTTCAATGCCCACCATCCCCTTTGGGGCTCTCCAGCATCCTGTCCGAGGGGCTCCCTGTTAGCAGACCTTTTCAACCAGCTCAATCTTGTCTGCCTCAATACTGGCGCCCCTACTTTTCTTTCGGACACATCTCACACCTATTCCCGTTTAGACCTCTCTATATGTACTACCCAACTTGCACGCCGGTTTGAGTGGTATGCACTTTCTGACACATATTCGAGCGACCTCTTCCCGTGTGTTATCCACCTCCTGCATCATAACCCCTCTCTGTGCTCAACTAGTTGGAACATCTCCAAAGCAGACTGGGGGCTCTTCTCTTCCAGGGCGACGTTTCAGGATCAAACCTTCACAAACTGCGATAGTCAGGTCGCACACCTCATGGAAGTCATTCTCACTGCTGCTGAATATTCCATCCCTCACACTACATCATCTCCACGTCGCGTACCGGTCCCCTGGTGGACCGCGGCATGTAGAGATGCTTTACGTGCTCGTCGATGTGCTTTACGCACCTTTAAACGCCACCCTACAGTGGCGAATTGTATCAATTATAAACGATTACGTGCGCAGTGTCGTCGTATTATTAAAGAAAGCCAGCTGGGCTGCTTTCACAAGCACCTTCAACAGTTTTACTCCTTCTTCTGTTGTCTGGGGTAGCCTGCGCTGGCTATCTGGCACTAAGGTCCACTCACCAGTTTCTGGCTTGATGGTCGCGAATGACGTCCTTGTGGCCCCTGAGGATGTCTCCAATGCCTTCGGCCGCTTTTTCGCAGAGGTTTCGAGCTCCGCTCAGTACCACCCTGCCTTCCTCCCTCGAAAACAGGCAGAGGAGGCTAGGCCACCTAACTTCCGCTCCTCAAATCGTGAAAGTTGTAATGCCCCATTCACCATACGGGAACTCGACAATGCACTTGCCAGGTCACGGTCCTCCGCTCCAGGGCCTGATTCTATTCATATTCAGATGCTGAAGAACCTTTCTCCTGCGGGTAAAGGTTTCCTTCTTCATACTTATAATCGCATCTGGATTGAGGGACATGTTCCCGCATGCTGGCGCAAGTCTATTGTTGTACCGATTCCTAAGCTGGGGAAGGACAAGCACTTGCCTTCCAGTTATCGACCCATCTCGCTTACCAGCTGTGTCTGTAAGGTGATGGAGCGAATAGAATGGTTAACTCTCGTTTGGTTTGGCTGCTCGAATCTCGACGCCTACTTACCAATGTACAATGTGGATTTCGTAGGCGCCGCTCTGCTGTTGACCATCTGGTTACCTT
This sequence comes from Schistocerca piceifrons, assembly GCF_021461385.2. Taxonomy (NCBI): domain Eukaryota; kingdom Metazoa; phylum Arthropoda; class Insecta; order Orthoptera; family Acrididae; genus Schistocerca; species Schistocerca piceifrons. The sequence goes on along the minus strand of NC_060140.1, from coordinate 959,172,579 downwards.
GTCGACCTTCATTATGAATAACTTCTTGCGGAAGCGCCCAACCGCGGCTGTGTTCTTTGATTTGGAGAAGGCTTACGACACCTGTTGGAGGGCGGGCATTCTCCGCACCATGCATACATGGGGCCTTCGCAGTCGCCTCCCTCTTTTTATTCATTCCTTTTTAATGGATCGACAGTTCAGGGTACGTGTGCGTTCTGTGCTGTCAGACACCTTTCGCCAGGAGAATGGGGTGCCACAGGACTCAGTTTTGAGCGTCGCTCTCTTCGTCATAGCGATCAATCCAATAATGGATTGCCTCCCAGCTGATGTATCAGGCTCCCTTTTCGTGGACGATTTTACCATCTATTGCAGCGCGCAGCATACATGTTTCCTGGAGCGCTGTCTTCAGCGTTCTCTTGACTGTCTATACTCCTGGAGTGTCACCAATGGCTTCCGTTTTTCTCCCGAGAAGACGGTCTGTATTAACTTCTGGCACTACAAAGAGTTTCTCCCACCGTCCTTATGACTCGGTCCCGTTGCTCTCCCATTCGTGGAGACAACAAAATTTTTAGGTCTTACATTTGACAGGAAACTTAGCTGGTCTCCACATGTGTCATATTTGGCTGCCCGTTGTACCCGCTCTCTAAATGTCCTCCGTGTTCTCAGTGGTATGTCCTACTTCGCCTATATCGGTCGATCGTCCGCTCCAAGCTGGATTATGGGAGCTTCGTATACTCCTCTGCACGGCCGTCCATCTTACGCCGCCTCAACTCCATACAACATCGGTGTTTACGTCTTGCGATCGGAGAGTTTTATACGAGTCCAGTCGAGACTCTTCATGCTGAAGCCGGTGAATTGCCATTCACCTACCGGCGTGATATACTGCTTTGTCGGTATGCCTGTCGGCTACTGCCAATGCCCGACCACCCGTCTTATCGTTCCTTTTTTGACGACTCTCTCGACCGTCAATACGGGTTGTATGTCTCTGCTCTGCTACCCCCTGGAGTTCGCTTTCGTCGCCTCCTTCAACACCTTGATTTTTCACTCCCTGCAACCTTTCGAGTGGGTGGGAACCAAACGCCACCTTGGCTCCAGGCTCAGGTTCGCATTCACCTTGACCTCAGCTCGCTCCCAAAGGAGGTTACCCCCGGTTCAGTATACCACTCCCGTTTTGTCGAACTTCGTTCGAAGTTCATTAATATGACCTTCATTTATACAGATGGCTCAAAGACCAATGACGGGGTCGGGTGTTCTTTTATTGTCGGGGCTCAAAGTTTGAAATACTGGCTCCATGGCCATTGTTCGGTCTTCACAGCTGAGCTCTTTGCCCTCTACCAGGCTGTTCTTTACATCTGCCGCCACCGACACTCTGCTTATGTCATCTGCTCCGATTCCCTGAGCGCCATCCAGAGCCTCAGTGATTCGTATCCGGTTCACCCTTTCGTGCACCGGATCCAACGCTCTCTTCAGCAGCTGGTGGACATTGGTTCTCCGGTTAGCTTTATGTGGGTTCCTGGCCATGTCGGTATCCCTGGGAACGAAGCTGCAGATGCCGCGGCCAAGGCTGCGGTCCTCCAGCCTCGGACAGCTTCTTGTTGTGTCCCTTCGTCAGATTGTAGCAGGGTCATTTGTCGGCGCATTTTATTGCTGTGGCATGCCGATTGGTCTGCACTTACGGACAACAAACTTCGGGCCTTGAAACCTCTTCCGGCAGCTTGGACGTCCTCCTCACGCCCTTCTCGGCGGGAGGAGGTCGTTTTGGCCCGGTTACGAATTGGACACTGCCGGTTCAGCCATCGCCATCTGCTGACGGCTGCGCTGGCGGTGTTCTGCCCCTGTGGGCAATTGCTGACGGTCTGCCACATTTTGACGTCCTGTCCGGATTTTAATACACTGAGTCTTGATCTTGGTCTGCCATGTACTCCGGATGCCATTTTAGTGGATGACCCAGGAGCAGCTGCTCGCGTTCTTTGTTTTATCCTATGCCTGTCAATCTGTCTTTTATCGTGTTTTCCCTTTTAGTTGCTGTTTTAAACTTGTGCCTCGCGGTACATTCCTAACGTAGTCTGGGCGCTAATGACCATTGTAGTTGTGCGCCCTAAAACCACAAAATAAAAAAAAAAAAAAAAAAAAAAAGGTAATTATGCAGAGCTGGTGCTGCTTGCACATACAGGCTACAGAAGCTTGCACAGGATAGAGTAGCACAGAGAGCTGCATCAAACCAGTCTTTGGACTGAAGACCGAAACAACGAGAAGCTGAAATGAAGCATGTACACTTTAAAGTCATCACAAAGCTTCAAGGGATCACGGAGTATATGAGGTGTCTAGAAAAGTAATGAGACCTTTTTTTTTTTTTTTTTTTTACCTACCAAAGGTTTAATTTTCTTCAAACAACAGTACTGTCCCCTTCAAAGTATTTCCCTGTGGCAGCTATACACGGGCAAAGTCATTGTTCCCAGTATTGGTAGCAGCACTGAAAGACTTCAACTGGTAGGCTGTTAAACATGTTGGTCACATTCTTTTGAATGTTGTTCTCCAGAATCCCAAAATGACATCCTTTTAAGACATTTTTCAATTTTGAAAAAAGGAAATAGTCTCAAGAACTCTGATCAGGTGAATAGAGGGGCTGTGGAACAACAGGCATGCCTTTGTGGTCAAAAATTCCATGATTGAAGTGGCCATGTGATGGGATGTTGTCATGATGCAGCATCCACTTGTCTGCAATGTCCGGCCTCACTCGATTCACCCTTTGCCTGAGCCTTTCAGTTTGATGTATGGTGAAAGTGTTTAACAGTTCACTCGTCACCCTTATTGTTATACATTGGTGTGAACCCACAAGAGCATGCACACATCCAATGTTTTCATAGGTTTTTGAAGCTGAAGGTCTCCATGAATGTGGTTCAGCTCCAGCATGTTCTTGGGCTTCCTAAAATAATTTGTGCCAGCGAAAAACTTGTGCTCTGGATAGGGTGTGTTCCTCATAGGCTGGTTTCAACGTTTCAAATGTCACACTCGTGGGTTCTGTAAGTTTAATGCAAAACTTGGTGGCATAACATTGCTCTAAATTCTGATGTTCCATTTTCGTAAGACACAACAAAAACACAGCTTCACTAATATCACTCTCAAAAATCACGTGATAGCTGTACAGAGCTGAAACTCAGACAGAACATCTGGAAGGGGTGAACACACCAATCTACATGTTCCACATCCTGGAGGACCTCCTCGCTACGGATCAATTGGAATGAAAGTAAATCTAATCTCTACACAAGTGGAACAACACAGCATTCCCAGATTACTGGTAGTGTTGTCAGTCTCATTACTTTTCTTACACACCTTGTGTACAGATACTGCATAGAGTGCATGTTCTATGCAAAATTTCAAAACATATTCTGAGTCCATTTTTATATCTATATTTTGTTTCAACAGAAGATCCACTTCATAGAATGTCTCAGAAAAATGCCTGATACCACATTTGGGCGACAATATCTACGAGTATCCACATTTAGCTCTTGTGACTTTCTTTTGTGATGATTTGTGGAAGATAGTAGCAACATACTTCCATTCAATTTAGAATCCTTGGGTCTTCATAACTGTGTTACTGATGCAGTGAAATTGTTGACAAGATGTGCTTACGTTCATTTTGGATGAAATGGGTTGTCACATGTATCTGTGTTGTATTACTGAAGATGGACAGACCAGACAGCTGCCGGCCGGTGTGGCCGTGCGGTTCTAGGCACTTCAGTCTGGAACCGCGTGACCGCTACGGTCGCAGGTTCGAATCCTGCCTCAGGCATGGATGTGTGTGATGTCCTTAGGTTAGTTAGGTTTAAGTAGTTCTAAGTTCTAGGGGACTGATGACCACAGATGTTAAGTCCCATAGAGCTCAGAGCCATTTGAACCAGACAACTGCAAAATATGTTCTAGAAACTTGAGGAGTCTGCCTTTGTTTGCATCCATTGCATAATTTCTTTGCTGAAATTTTTAGAAAATTTTAAAATTTAGGAATAACCTAATAAATTTCTGTACAGACTGTGAATGTTGCTATGTTTCAAAGAAAGAACAGCAGCTTTCTGGTATCTGTTGCACCATAATGAGAGGAAACTGCATTAACTAGTTCACTCGTAGACTGTAATAACTTTCTGGAATGATGCTGCACGTGGAATGCTATTTTATTGTCTTGGAAAGATGCATGTTGTTAAACAGTTTTTCTTTCTTTCTTAAAAGAAATAGACAGAGAAAGGGAAAAGAAATCACGTATACTAGTAAAAAAATAAAGTAAAAGTTAAAAAGTGTCTCACTTTTAGGATCAAGTTGGAAGGTGACATGGGGAAAAATGGCAATTAGCGGTATAGGCAGCTTGCACTTTTTTTAAAGAGTTTTTGTACAACCAGTTAAAATTATTGCACTTTTCCACATTCTGTGCAAGAATCAGAAGCACTTTATTGGATGCCGGGATTCTTGTTTACCTTAAATTTGGAGTGTATCTGCATATTTTACGTTTACAAAGTGATTTACTGGGATGAATGTTTTCCATTGATTTGTTGTAGGCACACTCGGTAATCTTTCCCATTTCTCCTCCCACCCTTCAGAATTTTAGTGTGTAAGAATTGTGATACTGTTTTACAATTACTTCTGTGTTGTGTTAAACAATCTTTTATCTCTGATATTTGTATAAGTTTTCCCCTGGATTATTGTATAGTTATAGTAGCTCTAGCTAGAGCATGGTTTTAAGTGTTTTTGAGTCCACCACTTGTTTGATAAAGTTAACTTACCTTTTAGTAGTGCACAAAGTGTTATACAACTATAAGAATGTTTCATGAAGTCCTATAGTAGTTTGTTTATATATAGGGGTTCAACATTTTACAGTAAATATGTAATTTTGTTGTGTGTAGTATGCCCATTGATTGTAGATATTGAAATGTAACTTAAATTGTCACCATTATTTGGGTTGTATTGTATAAACATCTGACCTACACATAGTTTGAAATAATAATGGAACAATAGAAAGGGAGAAAAATGTTGTGTCCAGTTGTAGTTGTAATAACAGTGTGTTTTAAGTTTTCATTAAGGTTGCCATTCCTTGTGAATGTGCTTTATTACATTCATTTCACAAATCACACTATGAAAACTCTGTCAGATTGTCATTATTATAATTTGTCCTCTAATTTATAAGGGAATGCTGTTAAATAGGCATGCAGCCGACGGGATTATGTTTTTCAGTGGGAACAAAAACTGACTTCCTTTTGTAGAAGATAAGTGGTATTCTATTGTATATAACCTTAGTGCTTTACAGCACATCTGCAAAGTTTCTTTGTCTGAGATGAAATATGTTACTGTTTATAATGATTGCTTTTTGTGTATAATGTTATGCTTGCTGTCCATAGTTCCCATGACCTTGGCAACTCATTAGCATCATGCCTGCTCTCTCATGGAATGCACAAATGAAACAGAGAAATTTGAATAATTCAGGTATAAAGGGACACAGAAAATAGTGCACTTCCTCTTTTATTATCCTAACATGGCTTTGTTATCAGTTTAAAAGTCTTGTGTTTATTACTGCAAAGAGCTAAAATGTGCTTATTAGCTAATGTGAATAATATGCTATTGCTTCAAACAAAATTTAAAATGTCTTTATTTATAATTATCACATAAACAGAAAAATTACAACAAGAAAGTGGCACTAAAAATGTGAATACTTGCTTTAAAAATTCTGCGAAAAAATTGTGACCTGCAGACTTAATTCGGGAGCATGTTAAATTTATGGTGGCTGGTGTATATAACTTAAACACATTTTAAGTTATTCAATTTGTCTTCACGTGCTGCATACAATATGCATTCGTCTTTTGTATTGGGGCTTATGTTTTTTTGTTGATTGTCTTGTGGTGAAAGTATGCATGTATTATTTAGCAGTCTGTGTTAATTGTGGCATGTAAGTTTCATGTTTGAATGTGTATATTAAAATGAAGCTGTCATGTGAATATATTGCAGTCTTTCATGTGGGAACTAATAATAGTGTTTACTTACAAATTATTGAAATAAGGGTGTTTGTGAAAAGAGTAAGTATACGTTAACTTTGGCTGTAAAAGTAATCCACTTATGAAGGAAGGCAGACAGCAGATGTGAGGGAGGAGGAAAAAAAAGTAAGGAAGTGAATTCCGTGGAAAATCCGGGATGGAATAATGAGAATATTATGAAAAGGATAGATTGCTATTCACCATATATCAGAGATGTTGAGTCACAGATTGGCACAGCAAAAAGACTGCCAAACAAGTAAGCTTCCTCTGAATTGGACAACATGCATACATACACTCACACAAAAGCAACTCAATTACAGATGACCACTCTTTCTGGCTGCCAAGACAGATGTGGTCAAAAGCTTACTTGTTTGATAGTCTTTTTTGTTGTTCTTATCTGTGAATCAACATCTCCTTTATATGGTGAGTAGCAATCTGCACTTTTCACGCTTTTCAGAATATTGTCCTAAGGGGGTAAAATGTAGATAAAAATAAATCATTCTAAAATGATGTATAAAACTTTGTATGATGTGAGAAATATTTGTTAAAACAAAAATATAGAAATATAGAACGTTTTACATGCTATAGCTGGTTTTGGGTGTTGTGTTTAGACTCATCTGGTTAGTTCGTGTTCCATTACTTATCATCTGAGGCTCTTTCTTTGTATTGAAGCTTTTAAGTCTGAAAACCTCAAGGATCAGTTTTGCTTCTGCGGATCAGGCCACCTCCTTTTCTGTGGTTTCTCCTGTTGTTTGGAAATATTACTTATTCAACACAGAATACAGTAGTTAATGGCATAACATAACAGCCAGTTACAAATAATGTCTATATGTCATGCATTTGTTCAAGTGCAAGGATGACATCAATGATCAAAGAATCTACAATACGCATAAAGTATTGCAGACAGTTTACTGTTTACATCACTCCTCTCTCCCCAAGCGTCAAGACTGTGATGCCCAGAATGAATGGTGACTGCAGATTTATTTGGAGGCAGAGATTGTTATGTTGGGAGGCTTGATGTTTCCAGTGACTTCATGGAATCAGACGCAGATCATAGGGAGTGTCTCAGTGCTAATTATGAACTGGTGTGAGTCTCATCTGGAGTAAAGGCTGGCTTAATTGATTGATGGATATTGTGACTGAAGAGTCAGTGATGTCTACACATTGTGTCATTGGCAGTACTGTGTGTGTAGGGAAGCAGCCTACTCATGCCATATAGAATTCATATGCTTTCCATTGTGTGCCAGCCTAGTCCGCTGCAACTAGCTATGATGTCATGAATGTTGCACAATACCTTAAAAGTAAAGTAAATGATCTGAAAAGTTAATAGCTTGTCAGGAGTGATGCTAAAATGATAATGTGTTAAATTTCAGTTTAGTAACTTTGACAGTTTTCGAAATTTGGATGTTTTACTTAAAAATCGTTGGCGCAACAGGAAGGAGCTAGAAACTTCAAACTTTATATATCGAATTCCTTTTTCATTGTAATTTAATGGAAACAGCATGCTGGATCTCTCAGAGTAATATTTTCGTTGAAATTCATGATTTTCTGTTTTTGTGTCCTAAAAGTACGGAAGCAACATAGTTTAAGTAAGTGATTAGATAAAGCAAGGATGTTTACATTAAGGTAGAATGGAGATACGCCATAATAACAAAGATGTGAGAAGATTTCAAAAGTAGCTATAAATCTATAGCTGTAGCGTCTCTCCAAAGGGCAAGTTCAGAGCTTATCCATTGTGTGCAATGCAACTAAAATAATTCTCTCGCCAAAAGTATTTAACCCAGCCACATCAGAATTTTATTATAGATACTTAACTGTGTGCTGATTGCACATTTAAATTGAGAGCTTCATCGGCCTTCAGTGAATGAAGCAATTAATTATTAAGTAACTTGAAGTGGTGCTCTACTAACCCCAACGGCTAGTCAGGAAGGCAAATTTTATCGGCTGCGCTTTCAGCGGTCCCCACCACGGCTATATAAATAAGAGCGCTGTGAGCTGGATTCAGGCCCCAGTTCTCTTCTAGATTCGTATCAGCGTGCACTCCATGTAGGAAGCCGCTTCGCATCTGTGCAGTTGCAAGGAATGACCTTGAATGCCATATTGCGTAACACGGTATTCACGTGACAATGAGTTAACATTGTGGTAATGTGTTAATTGCGGAAGGACCTCAGTGATTTATTCTCAGTTTGCGTATGTCGTATTTACACGTTTTGCCGCAGGACAGACCTTCCACCATTACTAGCATGGCATTAAGAGTATTAACATCAAATTTTGGTGAGCATTCACTTTGAACATTTACATCGATAATGATTATTGAACAGTTTCGTTATCTAGGGATAATAGGATCCGTGTATACCATGATGTCCGTTGTGTTGTATTGTAAGGCGCCACGTATACCGTTTGTATATGTATACGTGTATGTAGTCGTTGTCGTCTCTTCTTTCCCTCGTCGATATCAGAGCTTGAGAAACACTATGTTAGTGTTTTGTTTACCTATTTGTTGTCGACAACATACAACTACACGGCCACAGTATCACCTGATTCTGGAATAGCTAGCTTTATATAGTATTAAGATAGTGCGTTTTGATGCTGCATTATTTAAGTATGATATTATTCTTCACTTAACCTTTGAGACTTCAAGAACCAGCTACTCTTAATCAGGCCCGAATCTCGACTTGTAACGAGAGCACTTGCGATAAGTCTGTCACAATATTAATAATACGTAAGGCTCTACACCACTATAAGAAAATATCACTGTTCATGAAATAACAAAATATATGAATAAACTTCTTTTTATTTAATCAAATGCTTTCAAATGTTTATTTCATGCCCAGAAATCATCCACACCTCGATGTAGAGTGTAAACGTGTGCATGAAAAATAGTACACTGTTTCTGCTGAAAACCATGTATGAGCTTTTGGGTTGCTAGGCTACTTTTTCAACAGGATTTAAACTGGATTTTGAAAATGATCTTTCTATCCAAACTATCATCATCATCATCATCATCATCATCATCGACGACAACAACAACAATACTAGAATGAATCTGCCAGGAAGTTTCAACAACAATACTAATTCTGAACTTTCTGGTTCAGACAGTTTTTAAGCTTAATTTTGAAAACTCTTACACAGTTTAGCAAAAACAATCCACTTCATTTTTGCTTTTCCATTTATTTTTTTTGCTGATCAGCTGATCATCCAGTAATTGTAATCATCTGCCCTGCTAGACCAAGAAAGTTAGAGTTCTGCTTTCCAAAAATTAGTGGAATACTGGATACTGTTTTAATCACTCAAGTAAACCTCTAATATAAGTAATTTGGGATTTGGGTTTGATGTTATTTTTGAGTGGAGTTTCAGCCATGGTGAAAAGAAAATCAGCATAATTCTGTGTTTTTAATTCCACTGAAACTTATCATTTAATCAAAATAGCCAAAATTACCAAAAGTGTAGAGCATTAAATTCTTCATTGATTGAGTACCAAAACTTTGGTATTTCTTTAAATTATCCTATAGAAAAACTACATTAGAATACGGTAGTTTCTTATTCTTTTCAAAAGACATATTCTGTCACTATAAAACATGCAGCATCTGGAAACAGAAGAATTTGACATGAAATTTTATGGGAGTAAGGTTGTAGAGCATCGAATTGTGTTTTCATGAAGTCAAGGGAAGTGACAAAAAACATAGGTGGTAAGTAAATATTGCCATTATTTAAATATATATAAATCACATGATTAGAAACAAACATCAGCGTTCTACTTTCAATTCAATGGATTTTTCCAGTCTTGATTTTTTTATTTTTGCTATGGGTACATAATCTCTTATCTACACATTATCCAGGTCATAGTTTTGAAAAATATGAAATTAGCAGAATAATAATATTTAAAGGACAAAAAAAATGTGTTTCAAATAGTATTAGTGAAAATAATTGTATTAAGTTTATTATTGTTTTATTAGGAACAAAGAACTTAATTCAGTTAACTATGAACTGAGTTACATATGATTATATAATATTGTGTTTAAGTAATACAATAAAACACAGCATCTTTACTTACAGTGAAAGATTAATGTTTATTTGTATTTGTATTTATTTATTTATCCTGTGGATCACATATTGTACAAAGTACACATGATATAGGACAAGTCATTTTTCTTAGGACAAGTCATTTTTCTTAACAAATATGTAGTTTGGAGAAAAAAAATAGGCAATGGACTGCCATTTAAAAAATGTACACAAAATTGTTCATTGATGAATATAGTAACTTCACATACAGAGAATACAAACAATGTACATGGGGAACTAAGAAACATGTAGGCAATGTAGTGCTACTTTAAATTTACACAAATAATCACTGAGATTACAGAATAGTGAAAATGTCAACTGGAAACACAACAGAAGGACAATGTCATTTAAAAACTACATTAAACATGAAATTAACATTGAGATTTCACAGACAATTAAGTTTTAATACTAATAGAATGTGTACTTGTACATTCAAAAGCAAGTTGAAAAATTTTGGGAAGTGAAACTGAAACATAGTTGTGTATAGTAGAAGTTAGGTTATTATTTTGCCTACAGAATGTTTTACTCTAATCACAGTATTTTACAAAGGAACTTTATAATTTTTCATTTCCAGGAATTCTTGTACTGAATAGAAACAGTGCTTTGTCAGAAATGCCTTTAGTTTATTTTTAAATATTGGATCTGGAGCAGTTTTTATTTGTTCTGGAATTTTATTGTGTAATACGACACCCAGATGCGTTATATATTTTTGGTATGATGATGTCCTTGAAAAAATTTGATGGATATTAGATTGCCCTCTGGTATAGTGAGCGTGTATATCATTGTTTTGGATTAATTTGCCTGTTCTTGAGAGGTGTACAGTCTGTTTTTCTTAATTTTACAGTATTATTTCATTACATACTTGGAGGATGAGGGCCCACCTAACATTAATCCCAATTCTTCCATTACTTCTATATTCATATCTGTGGTGAAACCTGCAGTTCCTGCTTCCAAAATGCCATTATCTGTGTCACTGTCATCAACGCCAGTATTAGGGATATCAGTTGGGGCACTGGTGCAGGATTAGCCTTTGCACGGTTTGCGAAAGGTGGTGTATTTAATGCCATTTTTCCCATAGGAACAACCTCCGTGTGACCCTGTGCTGCATGTGCAGTAAACATTTTTCAACAGTTCTAAAAATGGTGCTTCATTAGTAGTGAGAAATAGAAAGAGGGCAAATTTTGAAACTTTCCAGCCCAATTGCACCGGATTTAGTGGGTTGTTTTTCTAAGCTTGCTCTTGAAAATATATTCTCAGAGAATGCTGTTGAGTAGTAAGATTGAATGTTGCCTTTGATATACATTTCTCAAAGATGTGATAGCAAAACACTTTAATGGCTTTGTTTCAATTCAGGGGACACCGCCTTAACATAGCACTATCCATGCAGGCGAGGAGGTTTGCGTGCTCTGAATCCAGAGGGCTATGCCAGCGGTAGTGTAGCTACCAGCAGGGTCACCCATGCCGGACAGGGCAAAGGGGAAGAGCCAGATGAAGTGTGTCCCACAATGACCTATCATTAGCTTATCACCTATCCGATCCTAAACCTCTCCTTTTTCCTTACCATTATCAAACCATTGCCGGGGATATGGCGAAGTCCTTAACGACAGCTACGGCAGAGAAGAACATCTTTGGTATGGCGCAGCTGGCAGAGGAGGCACCGTTTCCTTCCTAAGGGCAAATGAGGAGTGGAATCACTGCCTTGCGGTGAAGAGGGATCTTCAAAGGCTGAGGGAGTAAACCCCGAAAGAAAATCCTCAGATGTGTTAGGCTCAGCAGACCAGCAGATGAGAAAAAGTTGTTATTGCTTTTAACCAAAGAACGAGCCTCGGATTAAAAATACCTAATGTAGTCAGCACTTCTAGTTCTCCTGGAACGAATGACAGCTCTTCACAGCCTGAAGAAAAACTGAGGAATGCAAGTAGATACACTAAACAAGAACAGGAACCCAAAAAAAGACAAAAGCAAGTTGAGAGTGGGAACATTAAATGTAATAATCGTGCAGGGAAGACTGAAGAGATTGTAGATGTGATGGAGAGAAGAAAGATTCATATCCTTGGATTGAGTGAGACCAAGTGGAAGGGAAAAAACTCTAAATTGCTGAGAGGTGGGTACAAGTTATACTGGTAGGGTTACAATAAAGAGGCAGAAAATGGAGTGGGGTTTGTGTTTCACAAAGACCTTGACCCAGTTACAGATGTGAACTTTGTAAGTGAAAGGATAATTAGAGCAAGTGTGAACTTGGGGGAAAAAGTTTTACTATACTCAAAGTGTACACACCTCAGCAAGGGTGCAGTGAGGAAGAAAAAATGAAATGCCTTGAAGAACTGGAAGACTAAGTAAGAGAAGATAACTTTATGATAATTGGGGATCTGAATGCTCAGATTGGCATGGATAGAAATGGATATGAGGAGGTGATGGGCCCTTTTGGATACGGAAGACGAAATATTGAGGGTTAATAAATTCTAAATCTGTGCATAAGGAATCATCTTTCAGTGAAGAATACATTCTTCAAGAAACAAGATAGCCATAAGATTACTAGATATGGCTGGGATGGCAAATCTGACAGTTACAGACTATTACAGTGTGTTTATAAATGAGTATTGGGATTTTAATGCTTTATAATATTTATTATATTGAACTTATAGTTGTAAATGATATGTCAAATCAAAGAGCAACTCAAAACAGTTTTACCAAGAACCTTATAAATGTTCAATGTGAGCACCATTTGTCACACGGCACACACAAAGTCTATAGCCAAGTTCTTCCCAAATGTTGATAAGTGTGTCTTCAGTGATTGTAGCAACAGCTGCTTCAATCTGGTTTCTTAATTCAGGGAGGTCTGCTGGTAGCGGAGGCATGATGAAGTCCCAAAGGGAAAAATCGATGGCGTTAGGTCGGGTGAACATGGAGGCCATGCAAAGCAACCCCTGTCATTGGGCCCCTTGCGGCGTATCCAGTAGAACTCGGCTATTAACTTGATGTGTGCCATGTTCCAAATGGTGCTCACATTGAAAATTTATAAGCTTCTTGGTAAAGCTGTTTGAGTTGCTCTTTCAACTAACATATCATTTGTAACTGTAAGTTTAATGTAATAAATGTTGTGAAGCGTTAAAACCTTAATATTCATTTATAAATACCCTGTATTAACAAACAAATTAATTGGAGGAAAATTGTATTTATTTATTTATTTGTTGTTCAGCTAATTCAATCTATACAAGATGTAGCCTCTTTAAGTTATTAAATACATTTTAAGAGGTTTTTCCATGCATCTCTGTCTGCTGCTGTCTTCTGCCAGTTGAAGCCCGCAACTTTCCTGAGCTCCTTATCCCAGTGATCAGGTTGTCTCCCTGGTGATCTTCATTTTTCTTTGGGACTCCACTGTAAAACTGATTTTTGTCCACCTTCCATACTTTGTTCTTGCTATATGTCCTGCCCACTGCCATTTTAGAGTCTTAACTCTTTATAGAATATCTTTTACTCCTGTTATTGCTTGAATGTCTTCACTTTTCTGTTGATCTTTCTTAGTGAGTCTTAACATTGACCTTTCCATAGCTCTCTGAGCAGTTCTAAGTTTCTTTTTGAAAAATTCATTTAAAGTCCAAGTTTTACACCCATACATTAAAACCGGTAGGACACATTGATCAAAAACTGTCTTCTTTAAGTAGACTGGCATGTTAGATTTGAAAACTGTTGCATTCCTTCCATAAGCCCTCCAACCCAGTTTAATTTGATGAAGAATTTCAGGTTTCAAATCCCCTTTTGTGTCAATTATTTGCTCCAGATAAACGTATTCTGTAACATTGGTTAGGATGTTGCCGTTCAGTGTTACTTGTCCTGCAGCTACCCACTGATTACGCATAACCTTAGTTTTAGAGTAATTTATTTTAAGTCCTTCTTCCTGACAACGATCTGTTAAGGCTTTTATAGAGGACTGCATTTCCATCTTACTGTTAGCCAGGACCACTATATCAGCAGCAAATCTAAGGTTGGTGAGCCTTTTGCCATTTATCCTTATTCCTCTGTTGTTCCAAATAATTTTGGACATAGCCATCTCAAGAACTGCTATAAATAACTTCAGGGATATATTCCTTTTCCAATGGGAAATTCGCACTTGTTTTTCTAATGTTGATAGATGCTACAGACGTGTCATAAATGTTGCACAATATGTTTATATATTTTGTTTCCACTCCTTGCTCAACCAGCAAGGGTAGCAATGAGGAAAAGTAAGGGAGACTAAAGTCATACCAAGTGAGCACTTGACAGGTTACTAGTAGCCGATCTAAATTATAAGATGAAAAGTTTGAATGCTGTACAAAGAATGCCAAAAATTAAGGAGTGGAAGTTGAAAGAAGAAGAAAATAAGAAAAGTTTCCAAAATCTAGTAGCACAAAAATTGCCAAAAACTGAAAGGGGTAGAGTAGAGGAAGAGTGGAACCTAACAGTGCTCTGCAGATATGCGGCAAAACAAAGGGTAAAGTGAAAGACCAGGAAACCAGTTGGTGGAATGGTAGAGTAAAAGATGCAATTAAAAAACTTAATAAGGCAAAGAAAAACATGGAGTTTGAAAAAATAAATCAGAACCACCAGGGGCTGGTACCAAAAGATGAACACAAGGTGACAACACTGGAGAAGGAATACAGACAAAAGAAACTCTAAGCAAAGAGAATTGTGAGAGAAGAAAAGGAGAAGAGTTGGGAAATATTCGCCCAGAAACTAGAGCAGGGTAGCAAAGGGAACCAAAAACTGCTGTATGGGTTACTGAAAAGTAAAAGATCTGATAGAGAAGACATAAAAGCGATTGAAACACAGGATGGGGATTTATCAGGGGCATGGAAGGTATCAGAGAAGAGATGAAGAATTATTTCAAAATCTTACTGAATGGGGAAGGTGTACAAGAAAGTGACTCTGAAGTCATTGAATTTTAGGAAGAGCAGGATCCAATCTCTTCGTTAGAAACCGAGAATTCCCTGAAACAGATGAAAAGTGGGAAGGCAGCTGGAGTAGATGAGCTGACAGTGGATATGATTAAAGCCACAGGAATCCATGGAATGCAATGGTTACACCGGGTGCTAGGGTGATATGGAAAGAAAACAAAGTGCCAGATGAATTGAAAAAAGGAATTATAATACCATTGTTCAAGAAAGGTAGTAGAAAGAAATGCACCAACTACTGAGGAATCGCACTGCCTTAAGATAATGGAAAAGGTCATACAAAAAATATTGTGGAAAATCCCAGAACACCAATTAGAGGAACAACAGCATGGGTTCAGGAGTAATAGAGGAACAATAGATCCCTCAAAGAGCCAGACAGACCATGTACAAAACTTTTCTCCTGCCAATCGTGATGTATAGTCTAAGAGGCCTGTGTCATAAATAAGAGAGAAGAGTCAAATACAAGCATGTGAAATGAAGTTCCTTAGGTCAGCTCTAGAAAAAACTAGGAGAGACAGAGTCAGGAATGATTATGTAAGGAGATACCTGTAAGTGACATTGACTACAGAGGTGAGAATGAATGCTTTGAGGTTGAAGTGGTTTGGTCATGTGAAGCGAATGCACCCGACTCGAACTCCATGCCAGTATTTGGAGATGGAGGTACCAGGAATAAGACCAATTGGGTGGCCTAGAAAGAGATGGACAGACCAGGTTAAGGAAGATCTCAAGAGGAGAGGAGTAACATGGGATGTAGTGGAGAGGGAAAAGCTATACCAGGACAGAGACCAATGGAGGCATATCGTTCACAAAGTTCCTACCTGGCTTGCTGGAAGGAAATCCTGGTGGAGGTGGTGGTGTTTCAACTTCCCAGCAAGACTGCTTTGAACCTCTGTCCAGTGTCGTCAGTCTAATCAGCAGCAATACTGGAATTGCTGAATATCTCTGCTGCTTTCAGTCAGGTGTTTTTTCATCTCCAGTGCCTTCAGGAATTTGTTTTTCTTTGTGGAAAAATGAAGGAATCGCATTGCACCCACTTAAGGCATGTAGGCACAGAATGTTGACTTTCGATACTCGAGACAGCTTGAGATTTAGGAGACTGTAAACTATTGCGTTGTTTGCCTTTCACCGACTTTAGCAGAAAAATGTTGGGACGTTGGGGATGAAGTGGTCAGCATCGCAAAAAGGTCGATGTCCACAAACTAAAACACATCAGAGTACTGAACAATGTCAACTGCAGAAGCTACAATTACGGCATCCTCAGCAACTTGCATAATATGGAAGTGCTGACTCTCAAGTTATACATTCAGTAAAGAAATGAGGTGCTGTTTATTTTATTTGTTCGATAGAAGCAAATCTGTTCCCTAAGATACTGATGTTGTTCCATTAAATGTGACTGTTTGTGATGAGAAGATGGCCCTGTACAACCGCTCAGGTGATTTCATGCTCAAGTTGTCCCATCAGGGTACCCATGAAACACAGTAATGACTTTTCTGCCATACTGACACTTGATGTAATGTACATACTTTGAAATTATGGAAGAAAGTAGTTATCTTGTCTCCCATGCTACTCCATGCAATAGAAATTCTCCAACTACAATGAAATCTTTCTTTTTGAAGTGAATTGGGTCTTTAAAGGCATCAAACAACTTGTAAAATACAGCTTTTTGTGTCTTTCAAATCCCTGCATTGTCAAATATAGGTAGAATATATGGGGACAACTCTTACTCGAAATAATACTGAAACTGTTCATTGCACTTTTTTTTGTGGAATGTGATTCTACAAAGAATCATTTCAGAGTTGGTAGGAATGACCTTGTCCTTCATTGTGATGTTAGATTTCATCCACTGTGGAGGTAGGATTTGAGTTCTTATTCAAAATTTCAAATTATCAGAGCTGCTGCCAATAATTTTTGGATTGCACAAATTGCCATTTTCATCACCTTTGTGGGAATTGATCTTTTCATCACCTGTTATCCCAGTGCTAATAGACATTACACACTAATAAACAGGAAAAGGACTTTGTGACAAAAAACCAGTCGTACAAATTTTGGACCTCTGCTTCATCTCTTTCTATTCTTGAATTTCTGGCATCCACATGTTGCTCAGTTGTTGGAAATGAAACACTGCAACACTTTTCAGCTTGGTCAATGATGTCAACAGCTATAGGCATCAAAGCAATCCATCTGGGTAGAGTGCTGTCTGCCAATCCTGTATAAATCCACCACTACTCTTCATTGTATGTATTCATATTTGTTCAGCTGTCTTGTCAGGCCAAACTCCTGCCCAACATTTTTTCTGGCATTCTTATGGTGAACCATCCCTTTGTTACAAAAAGCTCATATTCTTATCCAGTAAGTTTTGTTTCCAATTCAGTCATGCCTTGTGAGTATAAATAACATGATTTTGCTTAAAAGTAGTAACCACTGGCATGAAAATAGGGAAATATGTCCTTAATACAATGCAAATGTAATTCCCAATCTCCACCATGCTCAACTCTCACAAATTTCTTTATAGTTGTTACTGTTTTGAAGTGCTGCACCCACAATCATACTGTACCTCCATTGTTAGCAGCTTCTTCAACATTTTGAGAAAATATTTCGAACATTGCTGTAATCAATGATGAATCTACATTCGTACTGTTGGTGTCCTGGTCATTAAGGATAGTTTTCACTGCTGAATGCTCTTCCTTCATTAGACTGAGCTTTGATGAAATAATGTGGACCAAACTCCGGTGTGTCAACATTTGATCCCGCAAAGCTCTTAAGTAGGTATCCCGCAAAGTTCTTAAGTAGGCATGTCCTGTTATAATCTCCTTTGCAGATACGACTCTGCAGATGATACTGAACACATCCTGCAACCCACTTTCATCCATAATATATCCTATAGCTCCTATGAAAGACATTAATAAATGAAAACCTTCAAGGCAGACAATGATAGATCCTAAGTCAGTGTTAGGATGAAGGAAGCGACAGTGTCTCTAGCCCTTCTATAACGCCGTTCATCGGATGCTACAAAGCAGATCTTCACAATATGTGCCTTGCATTTTTGTGCTGCAGCCAAAAGTGCAACATGTATAGTATCATATGGTGAGGGAAGGGAATTCACAAATGGCAGACACTATATGTGAGTGTACTGCTTCCATAAATCCCTTCCAACTTGGAATGTTGGTCACTGATTTCCATTTCAGCAGCTCATCATTTGACAGTTGTGCTTTAGTTGGGAAGCATTTACTATTAATACCAGATATCAATATTTTCAACAGTCCTCTGTCTTTTCTCTGAAATTGAACTTAAGGCATAGTTCCAAATTTTTCTGAGGCAGTTGGTGGAGAAATGTTTGTCAGTTATGGGACCAGCACTCCAGCACAAATTGATGACTTTGGTGTTACACATCAAATGCCACCCATAGTGTGAAAAGTGTTTATTCCTTCAGTGGTATCAATATTTACAACCACATTGTCAAACACAACCTTGATAATAGTTGTCTTGAGAAATTCTTATAGCTTTTTGCATACTAGGTACTTCAAACTTATATCATTTTAGGAACTGCAGAATCCACAGGCTGATAACATGACTATTGTTGTGGCGTAACAAGCTAGTTACGCCACACTGAGAAGGGAGCCGAAAGGCACGCGTACACACACGCCGACTGGCGTCAAGTCTGGAACAGAATACGTTATGACTGCTATCAAGAAAATACGTAGCTTTGGAATATACTTAACTTTATTCTTTGTTGGTTTACAACGTTCTTCTTGAGACATTTATACGATAACTCTCAAACTAGGTAAGGCTAATGGCACCTTGCTAGGTCGTAGCCATGGACATAGCAGAAGGCTATTCTAACTCTCTCTCGGCAAATGAGAGGAAGGCTTCTTCCGTATTGTCGCTAGCAATGTCGTCCGTACAACTGGGGCGAGTGCTAGTCCGGATCTCGAGACCTGCCTTGTGGTGGCGCTCGGTCTGCGATCACACAGTGGCGACACGCGGGTCCGACATGTACTAAATGGACCGCGGCCGATTTAAGCTACCACCTAGCAAGTGTGGTGTCTGACGGTGACACCACAACTATGAGATCCATATTTTTGGCATATCATTTCCGAAAGACCTAGCTGTATATTAGAAACAAAGGATCTCAGCCTTGCAGCTGAAATACCTGCATGCACAAGGAGGCTAATTTTTCTCCTTAGTGTTGAATGGTCTCCTTCCTTTTCTGGACACATGACCCTGGTAAGAAATAGTTTCAGTGATTCTGGAATGTCACTTTTAACTTTATCCAAGAATTTGACTGAAGGGGAATATGTCTCAACTTCATAAGCTCATACTCTGATGTCCTCCAATATTATGGCTGTTGCAGTTTCAAAAATTCTGACACATTCTTTTTGTTTGTCTTCCCTCTTGCCTCATATCACATGTCAAATATGATGGAATAGCCTGTGTTTCAAAAGCATAGTATGGTTTTTTGTGTTGATTTATTTTTCATGTGAATAACAAGTCTTCACCATATTTTTCAAGTAGCTGTTTTTGTACTGCTCCAATATTTTAGCTGTATCCATTATAATACTTCAGAACATCTTGAAGTGGAAACTGACCCTCATCCCCATTTGCTTCAAAATGCTCACAAATGAAATTCACACAGGCTGATACCTTGTCATCTTTTGGTCATCCAGCAGTAGTATGAACAGCAAGATCAGATATGAAAAATCTTTTTGCACAGCTACCATGTTACCTAAGATAGGATCTTCATTGTGCCCAACTTGAAATTGACATTAGTTGCCTAGTCATCATTCCATTTTGTCACTATTTACATTAACAATGTTGAAATGTCTTTGTTATTGTGTGATGAACAACACTTCTTTTCAGCATTGTTTTCTTTGTCTCTTTTTTTTTTTCATGTACTCCTGTGATCCATCTTCGCCACAAAATAAACAGTTTGTTTTAAAGTCAAATGTTTAAAATGACAATAGATAAATTTGAGGCTCATTTTCCAGTCCAGTCAAGCATATCAGTCAGTTAAATAAATTTCCTGCACATTTCATGAACAACAACAATGGTACAGTTTACCAAACCAACATGTTTACCATCCTTTCTCTCTTCTCCTCTCTATCAATATTCATATACCTGTCTCCTTTGCTGAGATGACATCTACTGTCTCCACTTTCACTGCAAATAAAACACTAAAACATGACTTTCACTGACAAATGTAACCAACCAATGATCAGTGATGAGTGATGCCTGGTAGGGGCATCAACAAAACACGCCCTAGCAAAAACATGTGTTTCTCACAATTAGTAAGCAACAAACGGCAGAGAATGAATAAACAGATAAGCAAACAAATAAGAATGAACACTGGAAGAAACCATACAATGGAAAGAGAGAAATTATTGTAGGTCATTTACTGCATGATTTAAATACTATTTCATAATAGCAGTATTTATTTACTATCTACATTTTGTCACTTTCTTTGACTTTTTGAAACACAGTTGCACACTTCATAGTTATGAAATAAATACTCTTTCTTTCTTTCTTCTTTTTTTTAAAAAAAAGTGTAAAAAATTATTGGTTTGGGATGTAGCTTTCTTGCAGGAAAATGCAACCAAATGGCAAAATTCTGGTACTCAGTCAACGCAGAATTTGATGCTCTACATTTTTGGTAACATTGGCTTTTTTGATTATACCCATAGTTTCGGAGGAATTTGGGGGTGGGGGCATAAAAAATCTGGAGTGTTTGTGATTTCTTTTCATTGCGGCTGAAGCTCCACTCAAAAATCTGAACTCAGATTATTGATATTAGAAGCCTGCTTTGTGATTAAAACAGTTTTCAGAATTCCACTAAGTTTTGGAAGGCAGCCTACGTTTTGGACCTAATAGTACGGGTCTAATTGATTTTACAGTGTACTTTAAAACATACCTCTTTAAAGTACTCACCAGCCATTATGCCTGCTAGTAATTTTTTAGTTTCCTCAAGTGAATTTTCTTTTGATACAAGCATTCAAAGTTTAGAATTAAGATATGTTGACTTTTGCTGGCCGCTGTAGCCGAGGGGTTCTAGCCACTTCAGTCTGGAACTGCGCTGCTGCTACGGTCGCAGGGTCGAATCCTGCCTTGGGCATGGATGTATGTGATGTCCTTAGGTTGGTTAGCTTTAAGTAGTTCTAAGTCTAGGGGACTGATGACCTCAGATGTTAAGTCCTATAGTGCTTAGAGCCATTTGAATTTTGTAGACTTTTGATGAATTTACTTCTTTCCAATGTTTTATATATTTTTTTACTCTTCATCTTTCAAGTCAATAACTTGGAATGTGAAAATGGTATGGACTATCATATTCCTTTATTTTTATTAAGATAGTAATTTTTTTAGTTCACTTTGGTCCTTGCCAAAAAAAAGTTCTATTCCTTCTGGAATATGTTTAGTAGTAATCTTCATGTTCTTTGACACCGGCCGCAGAAGCCTACGTTCTCATATCATGTTCTTCATTTTCTATTGAAGAATCATTATTTAATTTTATTCTTCTTCAGTATTGGAGTCCCCCTTTATCAATTTGTAATGCTATTTGCTATCCATTCTAAGCTTCTGCAACTGTCCTCCTAATTAAAATGTGAGCATGTTAGTGCATAGACATAAATGATTTCCATTGAATATGTTTAGCCTATTTTCAAAACAGGACATGCTGTTTTGTTGAGATTCCTTAAATCCCTGTGATATTGGTTTCAATTTCCTTGTTTATAATAAAGCATACATAAGAATGTAGTCCCTGATATGTTTCTCTGCAATGAAGTGCATTGGCTGATTTTTATCACCCCCCCCCCCCCCCTCTCTCTCTCTCTCTCTCTCTCTCTCTCTCGTGTTCCAGCACTTGATCTGTTTGAAGTCACAAGTCCCACATTGATTTGGCGTGTTCATTCTCGACTTTTTCTAGCATGTGATCTCACTGATTCCTTGCCACCAGCAGATATTAATTTTGGGATGATTTCCTATGGATCATTTGTTGCACATTGTTGTACCTTTGCTTGTAATTAGTCTGAGCAGTTATTTTGCAACAGCTCAAGATCTGAACAGTTCTTTTGTCAGCTCTTTGCATAGTCTGCACTTTGAATCTTTTCCAGATTTCACGATTCTGGTTTTGAAGCCATGGTAATGGCTTGTTCTTGTGCATAATAAAATCATCCTCGGTTTGCTTTTGTAGAGTTGCATTTGTTAGCCCAGACCTGGTGTTTTCTTTATATATTTTGCCTTCAATCTCCTCCAAAAACTGCCTATGCAATACTTTATTGCATAGGCCGTCAGTCTGGCATTAGAGTACAGCTTTCCAATATTGATTCTTGGTTTGCTGTACCAGAAGAAGCTTTCTATTGTTGACTTTAATCAGAGCTGTTTCTTTGCTATCTTTACATGGTCTGCCAACTTCCAGTGTCTGCCTCATTTGCAAGAGTCCTCTTCTGTTTGTTTTTCCAGGCAACTACACCCTTTCGATGTCACTGTGGGGTAGATTGCGTGGTGAATTATCGAGAGTTTCCTTGTTTTCCTGTCCAGACTACCTGGCAGTACCAGTGCCCAAATCACAGTGCCTGCTGTCCACCTGGTGGTGAGCACGGCCCAGTTATTGAGTGCCTCGCTGGTATTGCTGCCATTCATGTTGCTTTTCAAACTTTTCCTGGCGTTTGCTTAACTCTTATTTTACAATCTTATGCTAGGTATTGTTCAACTGCAAAATGCCTAAGTATTTATGGACTTCTGGCTGGTAGCAAGTGATTGTTTGCCCATTTGGCATATCAGTGCCTTTGCTTTCTGAGATTTTGTTCCTCTTTAATGTCAGTGTGGCACACGTGTCTAAGAATTCCATAACCTTTCTAGTTAATCTGGTTGCTTCCATTCTCTTAATATGCCCATAGAACTGTGTCATGCATTTTTGTATCCGAATAAATGTTTATATAATTTTCAATCTCTTTAGTTGTTATTAATCTGTATGTTCCTTCTTCTGAGTAATTTGGATGTTAAATTTTCCTGCTTACTTTCATTCCTTTTTTTAGTGTCTCTCCCTTTGTGTTTCAGAAGGTGTATCAGCCCCACAAATACATTCTCATTTGATTGCTATTTTGAGATGCATTTTTTGTGATTATTTTTTATAATATTTTCTAACTTAGAATTATTTGCCATGTAGTATGAAAAAACTAAGCAATCCCTCCTAATTGGACTGGTTCATCAATTTTAAGCTCTGACCTTAGTTTATGTCACTTATGGTTTACTTTAGGGGAGACACAGTTGAAAAGTAATATGGATAGTCCATCACATTGTCTCACTCCTGTTTTAATTTTAAAATGTTCTGAAAATTTTTCCCTGAACTTCGCTTAAGATTTTCTTCTATTTAATGTTTTATTAACAGCTGCAGTGGTTTTGAGGTCCAGTACTTGTTCTTTCAGAATTTGGAAGAGAAACTCAAATTCCACTTAGTTATAAATTATTTTAAAATATCTATAAAGGTATGAATTACTTGCTTGTAAAATTTTTGATGTCTGAGAATTAGTTTCAGTACAAAAATTTGTTCTTTGCAAGATCTATTTGATTTTTAAATCTGCTTGATAGTCTTCAGTGTTTGTTTCAAATTCTTGTTACACTGCATACAGAAGGCAATCAGTTATAACTTTGTATAGTTATTAACATCAGTGGATATGTCACTGCAGTTTTCTGGTTGTTTGGAATTTGAACACTATGTCAAATATTTTACCTTATTATTAAAATTTCTTTTAAAGTTTTTTGATCTCATGGCATCAACAGTTCTCATAGTGTTTTGTTGTTTATTTAACAAGTTTTGAAGCTTTTTGTAGTTACCAGGGGGATATCATGTGAATTTTTTCATTGGTGGCTAATCCATGTTTGGAATGCCTTGTGTCAAGATATTACTACCTGTTAACAATCTTCATTCCAGCAGGGATGTTTTTTCCACTATCGGAAAGGATCAGGGGGCATTTTTGATTAATTTATGTTTGAGTTTTTATATTGCTCGGATTTTACTACCATCAAATTTAGGATGGAATTCACTTATATTCTTGTTGATTGATTCCAGTATTTTTATTTGTTATGAAGTTTTTCCTAAAAATCAGTTGTAATTTTGAGGCTATATTTGTACACAGCTCTACCGGTATCTTTCTGTTTTGATTCATCCATTTGTACCCATGGAATTTTGCCACCATTTCCCTGTATTCAATCTTTTTTTCCTACCTGGAATTTTCACATCATTATTTGGAATTTTGAAGGTTATATTCTCTGGCACATTCCATGGCTTATTTGTTTTGGTTTATCATGATATGTACATTAATGAGTGCATTCCCCCCCCCCCCCCCCCTCTCCACATTTCAACGAAACTGTCATAAATCTGTTGTTCCCAGGCTTTACCTCAATTGTTGAACAAAGACTGTCCTATGAATCCTATGAAACCGGTCAGAACTCAGACAGTGTGTTTCTGAGGATTCAGTCTGCAGCTCGTGGTCGTGCGGTAGCGTTCTCACTTCCCACGCCCAGGTTCCCGGGTTCGATTCCCGGCAGGGTCAGGAATTTTCTCTGCCTCGTGATGACTGGGTGTTGTGTGATGTCCTTAGGTTAGTTAGGTTTAAGTAGTTCTAAGTTCTAGGGGACCGATGACCATAGATGTTAAGTCCCATAGTACTCAGAGCCATTTGAACCATTTTTTGAGGATTCTTTTGTCCATTTTAATTTTGAACTATTTGTAATTTCCAGAATTGTGTGTTTTCATTCAGCAGTTTGTATGCCAACTAGCTCTGTAGATGATGAAGAAATTGATGAAATGTATGACGAGATAAAAGAAATTATTCAAGTAGTGAAGGGAGATGAAAATTTAATAGTCATGGGTGACTGGAATTCGAGAGTAGGAGAAGGGAGAGAAGGAAATGATGTAGGTGAATATGGATTGGGGGTAAGAAATGAAAGAGGAAGCCATCTGGTAGAATTTTGCACAGAGCATAACTTAATCATAGCTAACACTTGGTTCAAGAATCATAAAAGAAAGTTGTATACATGGAAGAATCCTGGAGATACTAGAAGGTTTCAGATAGATTATATAATGGTAAGACAGAGATTTAGGAACCAGATTTTAAATTGTAAGACATTTCCAGGGGCAGGTGTGGACTCTGACCACAATCTATTGGTTATGAACTGTAGATTAAAACTGAAGAAACTGCGAAAAGGTGGGAATTTAAGGAGATGGGACCTGGATAAACTGACTCAACCAGAGGTTGTGCAGAGTTTCAGGGATAGCATAAGGGAACAATTGTCACGAATGGGGGAAAGAAAAGTAGAAGAAGAATGGGTAGCTTTGAGGGATGAAGTAGTGAAGGCAACAGAGGATCAAATAGGTAAAAGGACGAGGGCTAATAAAAGTCCTTGGGTAGCAGAAGAAATATTGAATTCAATTGATGAAAGGAGAAAATATAAAAATGCAGTAAATTAAGCAGGCAAAAAGGAATACAAACATCTCAAAAATGAGATCAACAGGAAGTGCAAAATGGCTAAGCGGGGATGGCTAGAGGACAAATGTAAGGCTGTAGAGGCTTATCTCACCAGGGGTGAGATACATACTACCTACAGCAAAATTAAAGAGACCTTTGGAGAAAAGAGAACGACTTGTATGAATATCAACAGCTCAGACGGAAACTCAGTTCTAAGCAAAGAAGGGGAAGCAGAAAGGTGGAAGGAGTAAATAGAGGCACTTGAGGACAATATAATGGAAATGGAAGAGGATGTAGATGAAGATAAAATGGGAGGTATGATACTGCGTGAAGAGTTTGACAGAGCACTGAAAGACCTGAGTCGAAACAAGGCCCCGGGAGTAGACAACATTCCATTAAAACTACTGACGGCCTTGGGAGAGTCATTCCTGAAAAAACTCTACCATCTGGTGAGCAAGATGTATGAGACAGGTGAAATACCGTCAGACTTCAAGAATACTATAATAATTCCAATCCCAAAGAAAGCAGGTGTTGGGAGATATGTAAATTACCGGACTATCAGTTTAATAAGCCACAGCTGCAATATACTATGCAAATTCTTTACAGACGAATGGAAAAGCTGGTAGAAGCTGACTCCGGGGAAGATCAGTTTGGATTCCGTGAAATATTGGAACACGCGGGGCAATACTGACCTTACAACTTATCTTAGAAGAAAGATTAAGGAGAGGCAAACCTACATATCTAGCGTTTGTAGACTTAGAGAAGGCTTTTGACAATGTTGATTGGAATACTCTCTTTCAAATTCTAAAGGTAACAGGGGTAAAATACAGGGAGCGAAAGGCTATTTACAATTTGTACAGAAACCAAATGGCAGTTATAAGAGTCGAGGGGCATGAAAGGGAAGCAGTGCTTGGGAAAGGAGTGAGACAGGGTTGTAGCCTCTCCCCAATGTTATTCAATCTGTATATTGAGCAAACAAAAGAAAAATTCGGAGTAGGTATTAAAATCCATGGAGAAGAAATAAAAACTTTGAGGTTCGTCGATGACATTGTAATTCTGTCAGAGACAGCAAAGGACTTGGAAGAGCAGTTGAACTGAATGGACAGAGTCTTGAAAGGAGGATATAAGATGAACATCAACAAAAGCAAAACGAGGATAATGGAATGTAGTCGAATTAAGTTGGGTGATGCTGAGGGAATTGAATTAGGAGATGAGACACTTAAAGTAGTAAAGGAGTTTTCCTAATTGGGGAGAAAAATAACTGATGATGGTCTAAGTAGAGTGGATATAAAATGTAGACTGGCAATGGCAAGGAAAACGTTCCTGAGGAAGAGAAATTTGTTAACACCAAGTATAGATTTAAGTGTCAGGAAGTCATTTCTGAAAGTATTTGTATGGAGTGTAGCCATGTATGGAAGTGAAACATGGACGATAAATAGTTTGGAGAAGAAGAGTATAGAAGCTTTCAAAATGTGGTGCTGCAGAACAATGCTGAGGATTAGATGGGTAGATCACATAACTAATGAGGAGGTATTGAATAGAATTGGGGAGAAGAGGAGTTTGTAGCACAACTTGACAAGAAGGAGGGACTGATTTGCAGGACATGTTCTGAGGCATCAAGAGATCAAAAATTTAGCATTGGAGGGCAGCGTGGGGGGTAAAAATCGTAGAGGGAGACCAAGAGATGAATACACTAAACAGATTCAGAAGGATGTAGGCTGCAGTAAGTACTGGGAGATGAAGGAGCTTGCACAGGATAGAGTTGCATGGAGAGCTGCATCAAACCAGTCTCAGGACTGAAGACTACAACAACAACAACAACAACATCAACATTTGGCAGTCTTGTTTCGTGCTATGCTAGAATTTGATTTTTGTGTTCTTTTTTGTGTTTCTCCTAATTTAAAGAGTTTTCCGAGTGTTAGGGGTAAGTTAATGGTGATTATGCCAATAAAAATGTTGATATTTGTGGGTTTCAGTTGATCAGAAGACTCCAATTTCATCTGATTTGTGATACAGCATCTCAGCCTAGTCTTCACAAATCCAGTAGACTAGCTGTGCCACTCAAGAAGGAGCATTTGTTGCCTACTGGGCTAATTTTGTTATTACTAAAATCTTGCAACATTGTGCTTGGAATTACATGGTTGAGTTTGGGAAAAAATGCTTCAGTTAAGTAATCTTTGAGGGGCTAGTTCCCGATTTTTAAATTTTGTTAACAGAGTTTGACTGCACTGCCACTTACTCTGTCAGTTGCAGTCGTACCAAGATGAGTTGGTCAACTATCCAATTCACATATTCAGGTGATACTGCAGCTGGTAAAATCTCTGACCTTCTAGAATTGGAATTGCCTCTTGAAAGTAGCATAATAGGCATGTCAGAGACCTCTTTAGTGCCATACGGTTTGCTCTCCAGAATAATTATCACTGGCATCTGATTGAGAGTATTTGAATATCGACAAAACAAAATGCAATTTTGCTTAAAGAGAATTCCTATATCGATAGAATTGGACCGCTTGAAGGCTCCTACCAAGGTTCCCTTTTCTAGGAGTCTAACCGTCTGTAGGGTTTTGATACTGTTGCTGAATGCGCAGAATGAAGCTCCAGTTCATTCTATTGTGTAGGCCACTAATTGCTAAGTGCATTGAAGTCTTATATTCACTCCCTCATTAACAATCTGGTGAAGAAGTGGAAGACAGCAAAAGGAAAGCGAATGTTTTAAACTCTGTATATAAATAATCATGTGTAAATGTATGGCAGCAGAAAAATAGACCTTACTACAGTGAAAATATATGTATAATTTTGATTGAGTGAAGTAACCAGAAAGCAGACTGTGATTAAATTATTTATTTCAAGTTTCTGCTACCAGTCACTTTTTATTTTATGCTTAATCTACCATAATGCAACGCATTTCGAACATGTTTTGTTCATCTTCAATTTTATTTTGATTGTATGTTAATTAACATTTGTGAATTTGAAATAAGTTAGTTCATTTATGAGACAACAGAAAGCAACATTTCCCTTATGATTTCTGTTTATTGTGCTTTGTAACCTGTGTGATAGAGAATGAAGATTTTTTTTTTTCTAATTTTGGCTGTACAGAACAGTTGTTCGTATTATTGCTTGATGTTCATTACATAGGACATTACTTCTTTGTTTTATAAATCGTGCTTGGAACATTCTCCATTTAGTATTATGTGTAAGAACTAATTGATTGTAGTATCTGTACAAGCTTCATTCAAAAATTATTTGTGGTAGTTTGTTTAATATTGATTTTTAGTTTTCTAATGGATTCAAGCATGAGGCAGTATATTGTAGCATTAGTCTTGCACTAACAGTGGAAGAATATGGCATGCTTTTTATACTTGTATTTTTCTAAACTGTGTACAATCTGTAGTTCAAACAACTGTACAGTATACTGAAATCAAAGTTGATTTACTCATTGTAATATTGATAGTTATTAGACGTCAAAAGTCACTTGCAGACAATTGAACACACATCTGGTGTTGAATGCAACACTTTGGAAGTATGTTTGTTTTGCTGTGTTGTTTGACTTGAAAATCAGATGAGAGTGCGAATTCTCTGTGTCCCTTGTATGGTGGGTGTAGCAACAGCATTGTTATCAGGGACGCAGCGGAGTTCAGTACCGCAACAAGACTAAGTCTGATGCAAAGGTTGCCAAGGTGCTGGGAGCCAGCAAGCAGTACATTTGCTCACAACGAGGTTCTGAAGAGGTATGTAAATTGTTTTTGTTAATTTATATCTTTTAAGTTGTCATTAACTTCTCAGTTTCTAATGCACTTTGAAATTTTTGAGTCATCTTTATTTAAAGGGATATTGGAAATCTGAGTATTTTCATAGAATTTGTGTAGGGTGGGAGGGTTTCTGGAAGACTCCTAACATTTATAGATATTTGTTGCCAGTTGTACTGTATATTGATCATCACAAAGCATACATAAGAATCCTAGAAAACATTTCAGAGTTAGTTCATTGTATCTAACCTTTAAGTGAAATTACACAAATGTTGAACTTCAATAGGAGATAATGCTGCTGTTGGTGATCATTGCAGTTTGATGTTACGTTCTTCTTTCCTTGTCCTGTATTCGGTCTATATAATTAAATTTGTTACTTTCAGAAATTAAGAAGTAAATTGTAGTATGATAGACTTAGCTATTTCATATCAGTTTGTGATGAGAGAGTGTACAGTTATAATTTCTTTTTTCATTTTCCTAATGTTTTATTAATGAAACTAGTGTGACATGTTCATTGGTTTCTATTGAATAGAAGCTTTCACTTAGCATAACTGAGAAAATAGTTGCCACCTTTCAAGTCTTGGTCAACGTGTTTATTTCTTGTAATATTTTTATTATGTATGGGTTAGTCAGTGGTCCTTGTCAAACATGACCAAAGTAGCAAATGGGCTGTCTTGAGTGCAATAAAAATTGAAGTTTTTCTGTTTGGGATTGTTTTTCCATTGCAATCAAAAACTCAGCAAAAAAGTGTGTTAGCCAGAGCAGTAAAGCTGGAAGTGTGTGTGTGTGCGTATGCTGCTGCTGCTGCTGCTGATGATGATGATGATGATGGTGATTCAAAAACTGTAGTGTGAAGCTTAGATGTTGTGTTGTGTGCATTCCACCATATGAAAGAGTGAAATGAAGTAACCATTACATTATATACTTCCAACTGTCACTTGTGAAGTCTACCACTTAATCAAGATATAGCATAAAGTCTAACATTGATGGTATCTGTTCACTCCTCACTTGCTCATCTCATTGAAGAGTATTAAGAAAATGGTAGCTATATATCACACTTGAATAAAGACAAACGGTAAAATACACGGAATGAAAAGTTATCTATAACCTAGACAAAAAGCAGGCTGCAATTATAAGAGTTGAAGGGCATAAAAGGTAAGTAGTAGTTGGAAAGGGAGCGAGAATGGGTCGTAGCCTATCCCTATCCCCCCCCCCCCCCCTCCCCCAATTTGTACCTTGAACAAGCAGTAAAAGAAACAAAGGAGAAATATGGAATGTGGATTAAAGTTCCTGGAGAAGAAATATAAAATTCCAGGTCAAGCTGATGACATTGTATTTCTGTCAGAGGCAGCACTAGATGTGGAACAGCAGATAAATGGAAAGGATAGTGTCTTGAAAAAAGCTTATGAGATGAATGTCAACAAAAGTAAAACAATGGTAATGGAATGAAGTTTAATTAAACTGAATGATGCTGAGAGAAATAGATTAGCAAATGAGAAATGAAAGTGGTAGATGAGTTTTGATAGTCTGCAAAAAATGCAGACTGGCCATAACAAGAAAAGTATTTCTGAAAAAGAGAAATTTGGTAACACTGAATACTAATTAAAGTGTTTGGATGTCTTTTCTGAAGATATTTCGCTGTAGTGTAGCCTTGTGTGGAAGTGAAAAGTAACAATGAGGAGTTGGACAAAACAAGAATATAAGCTTTTGAAATGTGCTACAGAAGGAGGCTGAAGATTAGATGGGTAGGCAGAGTAACTAATCAGATGGTACTGAACTGAACTGAGGAAAAAAGAAAGTTATGGCACAACTTGGCCAAAAGAAGTGATTTGTGGATAGGACATACTTGAGGAGGCAACAAGGAATCATCAAATTGGCTACGGAAGGAAGTGTGGGGGCTAAAAATTGTAGAGGGAGACTGAGACTTGAGTACAACAAGCAGGTTCAAATGGATGTAGGTTGCAGTAATTATTCAGAGATGAAGTATTTTGCACAGGATACACTAGTGTGGAGAGCGGCATCTAACCAGCCCTCGGACTGAAGAAGAAGAAGAAGAAGAAGAAGACGACGACGACGACGACGACGACGACGACAACAACAACAACAACAACAACACCAATAACAATAACTATCTTTATATTGTATTCTCTTTCTTCTCTGTAATGCAAGGAGGTCGAGTTTTCTTTGTGTATTGTGAACTTACATGGAAAAACTCAGACTACATTTCATCACTTCAGATCTGTGAAGGCTGGCTGTTTCAATGAAAAACAATCGGGGGGGGGGGGCATTATGTAACAAACAATGATCAGCCAGATCATTGTTGTGTGCCTCCTCATAGCACGTAGGTCCACTATTTGAATGTAAAGCAGCTGCTTATTCTTCATAGCATAGATTCTGCAAAGTCTCTCTGTTGCCAGATGTAAGTGGGAGATGCCAATATACATCACGTAAATCCATTCTGTTAAAAGAGGGGTCTTTTGTTTTCCAAGTTGAAACTCAATTACATCACACACACATGTATTCAGTATTGTGGATGTCTGGTGACTCCGGGGATTAGAACAAATGAAATTCGTCACCATGCTCCTTGAACTGCTAGAGAACAGTTCTGAGTTTGAGAGATGGACAGTTGTGCTAAAATGTTAGTCCTTTGGGGAAGCATACATGTGATCGACAAGATTATTGATGGAACCCATTCCTTTTGGATTGCCATATTCAACACCCAGATGTGGAAGAGAGGCTCAGCTGAATGAGCCCCATTGTACCAGTATAATAGTTGCCCCCACATGCCTGCAGGTTTTTACAGTGCATGTGTCAAGATGTTTTTCTCACTGAATACAGTGAACCATGACATCCACATACAGAGAATAATGTTATAGCTGGAATGATTAACTCAGTTGAGTAACACATTTTCTTTGTTCAGTAACCCAATCACAGTGCGCTCATGCCAGCTGCAGTTATCACTTATTATGTCATCACATCAGTGTTGGTACTTGCAGAAGTTTTCTGTTGCATAGCTCCTACACTGTGAAGGAGTATTGTGCTGAGAAATGGTTTTTATACCTTTCCCAGTGTTATATTTTGCTTTACTAAGGAGGTTAGATCAAACAGTGAAAGTCCAAGATGGAATAAGAACTGTGATTACTGAAATGATTTATATTTGATGCTGAAGATCTTAGATAAGGTGTGGATACCATATATCTTATTGTCTGCTGTTAGTGTCTATAGAGTTTGTCCATGATCAATAGATGCTAGTGACTGTTGCACAGGAATACCTGAATGGTCACCCTGTGGGACCTGTTCCTTGTTGCTGTCCATCACATCGTACCCTTTGGCAAACTCATCTGAATCAGGAACTGCATGAAGCACAGATAGACATATTTAGGCTTTATATTTGAGTTTTAATGCTCAAAAGTAATTATAATGAAGAAAGGTAAGTATTTAATTTAATACAAGATGGGTTCCATAAAAAAATGGAACCAATTGTTTCCTGACACATTGATACATCACAGCACATTGTAACTTGCTGGGCTAGATAGAGGGAGGGTGTTAACTTCAAAATGTGTCTGGTATCAGTCACCTCCAAGCTGCTGGAGAGTCAGGACATGCATTCCCGTGAACCCCATTTTGAGGTTAGGAAACTTTGCTATGAATCGTTTTTGGGAGCAAAGTTATGCTATCCAATTTTGCATTAAACTTGGGAAGACCACTGTTGAAACATTTCCATCAATTCAGCAAGCCTTAGAGAGTGACTACTTGTCCAAATTACAAGTTATCCAATGGCACAAGTTGTTCAGAGAGGGCCAAGAAGAGGTCGCCGACAATGCCCACAGCAGATGTCAATTAACCTCCCAAACTGGCAAAAATGTGATGTGTGTGCATGGTTGTTTGAATTCTGACAAATGGTTGAGTCTTCAATTGATAGCAGAAACTCTAACCATGATTTTTTTAAAAAAAAATAAAAAAAAACTGTTTATTGTATTGTAACAGAAGATTTGAACACAAGAATCCAAAAAATGTTGACTGATGAACGAATGGACATGTGAGTGCTCTAATGCCAAGAACTCTTGGAAATGTGCGAAGATGATCCAAAACTGTTAAACTTTGTTAGCCCTGGTGATGACCATGTATTATCATGTATGGCGTGAAGGCAATAAGACAAGAGTTCTGAGTAGCACATCCAAATGTCGCCTGTCCATGCATAAACAGGCCTAGGGTCAAAACATGCTCATTGTCACCTTTGACATTGGAACCCTTGAATTTCTACCAACTGGGACCACTGTACTGTGAATGCAGCTTTCTGTTTGAAAGAGCTCAAAAAAACTGAAAAGGACGCTCACCCATTGCCAAAACAACATCAAGGATGAGTAGAAACTGCATCATGAAAACGTACGAAGCCACAGTGTCTTCATTGTCACAAATTTCTTGCTTCCTCATCCTCCCTACAGTTCTGACCTAAATTTCAGAGTCCCCCCCCCCCCCCCCCCCTCCCCTCACTGAAAGGGAAACATTGAGACACGACTGAAAACATCCAGGCTCGTGTTACACCACCTCTGAAGAATATTCCAGAGAAGGCTTTCCGGTATTGAAAACACTGCCTCCAGGAGTGTATTGATGCAGGAGGGTGCTATTTCGAAAATTTTTGACTATTTGTACAAATACATTGATAAAAAATTATTTATGAATTTGGTCACATTGTTTATGAAACCCACCTTGTATGTTGCTATAAACTTAAAGTTTGAATGTAGACTTCCACACGGCAGTGGTGGCTTGAAAACAGAATAATTTATCACATATCTAATAGAGCAAAACTTCTCAAAAACAGGTAGCCCCGGAGAGAAAATAAATGTCCATTATTAAAAAGTGTCATTTATTGGTGTAATGACTTGTAAACTTGTATTTTATTTACTGAGTGACAGTGCAGATGTATCAAATGTCTTCTGGAAGGCAAAGAACATGGCATCAACCTATTGCCATACCTTCTGCTCCCAGGCTAGAAGTTGGTGAAATCAAAATAACATTCACTTTCACCATTGTGTTCTGCAGTTACTCCAACATATGTGGCTAGCCATTACCGTCTTATGGCTCTTTAACAGAAGAAGACATTTCTTTTTATCGAGAAAAATAAACTACATAATATATTCTGTGTGATGACGCTGCCTTAGAGCATAACATGCTTTGACACATTGAAAATCTGTAATTTTTGAGCGTCAAATGCGGAATGGAAATTTAATCGTCTTTTTTGTACACTGACTTCTTTACATTTACTAGAAGTTACCACTATTGATAATTGTCAAGCTAAGATAAACTAGCCCATGAATATTTTTGAAACAAAACTGTAAGCACTGAACACCATAAAAATGAAATTGCTCAGCTGTCTTTTTTTCCATAGGTGGATTTGTAAAATCTAATTATGAAACACTGATATTGCACCTTTTTGCAAATAAAACATACAATACAGATTATGTACATCTTGAGGTCTATATAATGTTATGAACTTTTTTCTTGACGATGAAGACAATAAAAAACAACGAAAATATAATTTATTGAGGAATTTGCAGTGAAGAATATACTCTCCATTAACAAGGCAGATTATTCTCTTGTTTGGAAAGGAAAATGACAGATTTCAGAAGCCAAATGACATATTACTTACCTGCAATGGAGTTTTTGTTAAATATTTTCTTTACTTTGTATTCCTTTCATGTAGCATTGCCCTATAATTTGTTTTTTAGGGTAATGTCAACTGCTTAAGCTGCAGCTGACATCTTTAGGTGCTGCTGTATGAGTCTGTCTGTCTGTTCATCTTGAGCAACAGGATCTGTTGGACAAGGAGTACTTCACAGTTCATTTTAGAGCATTAGAGCTGAATTGGCCTGTGTTATACCATGTTGACATCTCACTAGGACAGTTAAAGACATTGCAAGAGTAATTATATCAATATACTACCTGATAGCAGGGAATGACCATAGATGCCTGAGTTGTTAGTATGGTGTTCATGTGCCAACTGCACAAGAATATAATAAGAGTATAGAGTGAACAGCTGCCTTATGGGAATTCTCGATTACAAACAGCTCCTTATTCACTTCCAGAGTGAGTTTAGGAAATATCATTCCATTATTGGTAATCTGACAGTGCTGGAGGTGACTATACAGCAGGCTTTCCTACTCATACAACACCTAGTAAATATATTTTTGATCCCTTGAAGGTCTGTGTACTATATGGAGACAGACTGTACTTTGGCAGTCATATCCATTGCTAAAGTGCTTTGTGTAGGGGTACTGCACATTGACTTCTAATTTCTGACAGAGAGAGTAGTGTTTGTTTACAAAAATGTTCAAATGTGTGTGAAATCTTATGGGACTTAACTGCTAAGGTCATCAGTCCCTAAGCTTACACACTACTTAACCTAAGTTATCCTAAGGACAAACACACTCACCCATGCCCGAGGGAGGACTCAAACCTCCGCCAGGACCAGCTGCACAGTCCATGACTGCAATGCCTTAGACCCCTCGACTAATCCCACATGGCTGTTTGTTTACTTCCACCATGCTACGTACTTTTGTCTAAACCTTTACCTCTATGGAAAGTTTATTGACACAGTTCTGAGTGTGAGTTTCAGTAAGATTTTGGGGTCTAATTTTGGGCAACAAGCTCTCTTTGCTACTAAATATGAGGTATGTGGAGCCATTGTTCTTCAAGACACTGGGCACCTTGGAGTGCTACAAATGCAAGTCTTGAAGAACCAACAGTATGTGCCTGCTCCAGTTTTATGAGTCCTTCATGTGGTCTGTGTTGGCTTATGGGTACCACACATTTTGATTAACAAAGACTTCAGAGTTGAAGATATAGATGCCACTCACCATGAGGGAGAGTCTAAGCTTGCTGACAGGTGCCGACACAATCAGCTCCATTCCTTGCCTCTGTGGTGAGGCTAGTTAGCCACTATTAACAATCCAGTGCATCAAGCCCAGCGGTATTTGACTGGTCCAAAGTTGCTGGTATTCTCTTGTCTGAGTTACCAGTTTTGGAAATGGCACTTGCAAATTGCATATGAGTAAAAATCCATTTGAGAACGACATAAAAATGAATCTTGTAACATTTGATGTTGTCCTAATATCAGTCCTTACTGAGACCTAGCTTTAGCAACAACTCTAGTTTCTAATGAAGCCCACAATTATATTCGATTTAACTGAGTGCAAGAAAGACTGATCTCCTGATTACATTAGATAGTAACTGCTTCGTGGTTTGCCCTTGACAAGTTTTCATATCCTTTTTCTGAATGAACAATGAGGTCATTGTCTTAAAATTCAGATATATTCATGACGGTGGAATCACTGGATCTCGTGAGATGTTTTCAAAATGTGGAGTCTCATATTGCTTGACATCCTGATTCCACAGCAAACCATTCAGTATGTTCCCAGCAGAGAACACCTTCCTTAAGCTACAACTTATAAGAAGGAGATGATAGTCTGCTGGGTAGCAGAACATGTGCAAATAAATTAATGTGTATGAAGAGGTCACTATCCAGCTAGCGTGTTATTCCCTATGGTGACAGAAATGACACACCTGTGTATAGTGCTAGTGCAGTACAAATTTAACTGACTGTGTTTTGTATCATGATGACCATAACAACTGATTTTGTCTACCGATATACCACTTATTTTAGGTGATAATGAAACAAAAGTGTATTATGGATATATATGTTGTTTTATATTCCACTGTGCCTAAATTATTAGGTATAGAATTTTAGTTTTTATCGTGGTGGCAGGCTCATATAAAGGATCAAGTAGCCACAATACACGAATACTCATCTAATTCCTTCTGTCAGAACATTTGCATTTTAAGAACAAGATGTCTTAGCAGGCTTAGGTTTAGTGTTCAAGGTGGTAGACGAATGTATATGGAAAGAGTGGATGGAAATGAGTAAATCACTTTTAATTAACTTTTTCGTTCAATTTAAAATTTTAATCGCATTCATATTGCAAAGTATGGTCACTAATAGCACTCTTTACAACTCCAAAAATCTAAAAAAAGAAATCATCGCAGTAGTTGTTTATAATTCAAATAACAGGTAGATTAGAACTAAATTTTTCAATGCTGCAGGTCCTGCTTTAATGTTAAGCTTGTATGTAAATGAGAGGAAAGGGGTGTGGGGCTTTTGACACTAGAGTCTCTCACTTATCTAGGTCACACATCACTTGTCAGCATTCAGTCGTGGTGGATCTATAGTGCTCCATATTATTTTATGTGAAATGCTTACTATAGAGGTCTTTTAAAATTCTTGGCAAACAGTTAATCAACTTTATGGGAAATGTTGTAAGTATGCTTTTTAAAAATTAAAGATGATATGTGTGATGATAGCAGCATTGAAATTTTAGATAAATTAATTCACAGATATAAACTTTGAGAGGTTTTACAATTTAAAATGTATAGCAAGTTCTCTCTCTCTCTCTCTCTCTCTCTCTCTCTCTCTCTCTCTGTGTGTGTGTGTGTGTGTGTGTGTGTGTGTGTGTGTGTGTGTGTGGGTGCGCGCGTGTGGTTTTCTCTGTTTCAATGCACATTCTTAGTAAAAATATAAAATATCTTGAGTTGTTAATTCTGCAGTTCATGTTGTATCTTTCCAACACCATTGTTAGTGAGTAGATCGGTGTATTCTGTGATTAGAGGGTTTTAAAATATGTTAGATTACTATTGAACTGAGTTTTTGTTACATACAGGTGCTTGAAAAAGGATCTGGCACAGGTGAGTATGATCTGGATTTTTATATAGAGCTAATTTTCTATAAAAATCATAGTGCACACAAATTTGTTAGGTGGCTCTTCTAGTTGGAAGCATATTTACAAGTCAGAACTTGGCTAATTATTTTATAAAGTTTCTGTAGCACATATACATAGTGACTATCACTATTGTGAAATAAGGAGTGACGTGGAATTATTATTAGTATTACTTACAAAGTTACCAAGCTGCAACATATAAATTTGGTAATTACCAGACAGCAGCTTTAGAGAGAGAGTAAATTATAGTATGTTAAAAGTATCAGTATGTTTCAGTTAAATTTTTTAAATTATTCATGTTTCATTTTTAAATCAGTGGCTGTATATGTAAAAAGTAAGTTACAGCCAATTCTTGAATAATTATTTTTATAAAATGTTAGTTTAAACAAAAATGTTTGCCATTACACAGCAGGTTAACCTTTTAATGTTTTGGAACTAAAGATAAGAGCTGCATTTCCATATGCATTGTATTTCAACGCCACAGTTGTCTGGATTGTTGTCAGTTATGAGATTTGATTACTGTGTCACATTTAATAATACCAGTTACTGAAGTTTTCTGGCTGTTTTCTATTGTGGTTTGTCATTGCTACTGATGAGTAATTATTGGGAGCACTATCCACATAATAGCCAAATAGCAACATAATCTCATTACTGACAGTCACAGTTTCATGTTTAGTGCATTATTGTATTGCAGTCATATCTTTATTTGACAGGTTGAACTGTGCGTGAAAATCCTCAGTGACATAATGGATCTTCTATTTCGACCGGACATTGGCACCACTATACATGATATAAAAGAAATAATGCTGACTGTTTTACGAACTGTTATACAAACTGTGATAGCCATGGACCGAGACAGCCCATTAGTGGTGAGTGAAAACATATTATTTATTGTTTGACAAAATGTAATAAAATTAATTTTTGTTTTGTTTGGTCCTTGGCAAGATAATATACTACTGGCATTGTTTTAGAAAAATGCCGTAAGGTCAAACATACTGTTCTTCTTGATGAATTAAACTAACGTATTACCTCTTTCATTTGTGGTATCCATTAAAGTTTCACACTGAAGGTTCAGTCTTCAGTTTGTACCCTACTTTGTTTGCCTTGAAGATTTAAATTAAGTTCATTGATGTTTGTAAACCTGTTACCTAAAAAGGCACCTTGAAATAGTCAGTTTCTATCAAAAAATCAACCTTTCAGTTCAGGACTGTATTCTGGAAAGAAAATATGCATCTCATTCTTCAGACCCCAGTATGATTAAGGAAAGATGTATGTAAATTTATCATATCCTTACACAGTTGTTTGGAAAAGATTTTTTAGTGGCTGAGATTTTTTGAAGTTAACAAATTTTATGGTCACATTAAGAGCATTACTATAACTGATGGATAATTTTAATGCAACAGATGCCTTCCTATGGATCAGGCAGTAGCTACTAGAATAGTTTTTATGCTATTTTTAATAACCTGTACAGCTCTATTAATTATTCCATGCGTGGCCTTCACTCTGTCGATACTGATATCAATGCAGTTCCCCCATGGTACTTTAATCTCCTCAAGATAATACAAGTAATTTAGTAGACCAAATGCTTCAACTCCAGTATTATGTGTTGGTAGAGATCTGTATAAAAGGAGAGTTTCCAGTAATTTCTTTTCAAGCTGATACCGAATTATTATCGCTAATCATGGGAGCCCATCTGTGCTGCTAGAGTCATCTGTTTGTAATGAAAATTTGCATGGTTTGGAATTATAAATTGGTTCATTCTTTATATTGGTTGCTAAATATCTGATGTACTGAGCTACTATCATTTGGAAGTGAGATCAGAGCCACCCAAAGTGGAATGTTTAAAAAGATTTTCTGCATTTGAATAGTCTGCATCTCCTTAAGCTATTTTATATCTGACTAAGGAAGAAGCCAAAGTTGCTTTTTGATTTACTGTTATTGTTGTTTGAACCATAAATGTATTTAATTTTAATATTTCATTGTGCTTTCAAAAGATAAATTCAACGTATTTTTTCTTTGACCTTGCCATGAACAGATTCCAAATGACAACATGTTTTAGTTGGAACCACAGTGCTATTTGGGGGAACTTTGCATCTTATAACACACTGAGAATTATAATTATTGGTCATGAATCTTAAAGATATATAACTTTCATCATACTGCTGAAATTTTTATTGACTGCTTTGAACTGAATACTAGTAGAAGCATTAACTGATGTTATTTCTTTTGAGGTGATTACTACATTTTACTGGATTCTTCTTCTTATCTTCATTTATTGATGCATATCAGCTAAAGAAGACATTTCTTTTTTTAATCATTCAAAGGGGTTATCCTTTTTGAGTTAAACTTGAATTTGTTCGTTATTTATTATTATTTTACGAAGAAATAACCAGAACCTAACAGCAGCATTCATTTCATAATTTTTGTTCCAGTTAAGATTGGATGGTCATTCTGAAGTTATTTTTTATTCATTGTTAACTCACCAAATGATTCTACCCTCTCTGTCATTGAAAACTTGTAGTCCTCATCATCATTAGGATAGTGGCAAGACTGGAAATGGAAAGATTGGGACTTGTACGGGCATTGACCACGATGTTGAGCACCCCACAGACCATCATCATCATTATTATCTGCCATATTATGACGCAAGGTTCTACGCCTTCTTCACCAGGACCATTGGGGAGTTTTGTGCACAAAACTGTTAGGTAGGAGACATGTTTTTTGACCAGGGATTGATGACAAAATTGTCCGTTTGGTTGCGACTTGTAAGCAGTGTGACCGACCACAGGCAGCTTGCAGGGCATCTCTGTACCCCTGGCCAACTCCATGCCAGCCATGGGAATGGATTCATTTAGAATGAGATTTTCACTCTGCAGCAGAGTGTGCGCTGATATGAAACTTCCTGGCAGATTAAAACTGTGTGCCCGACCGAGACTCAAACTCAGGAACTTTGCCTTTCGCGGGCAAGTGCTCTACCAACTGAGCTACCCAAGCACGACTCACGCCCCGCCCTCACAGCTTTACTTCTGCCAGTACCTTGTCTCCTACCTTCCAAACTTTACAGAAGCTCTCCTGCGAACCTTGCAGAACTAGCACTACTGAAAGAAAGGATATTGCAGAGACATGGCTTAGCCACAGCCTGGTGGATGTTTCCAGAATGAGATTTTCACTCTGCAGCGGAGTGTGCGCTGATACGAAACTTCCTGGCAGATTAAAACTGTGTGCCGGGCCGAGACTCGAACTCAGGAACTTTGCCTTTCACGGGCAAGTGCTCTACCAACTGAGCTACCCAAGCACGACTCACGCCCCGCCCTCACAGCTTTACTTCTGCCAGTACCTCATCTCCTACCTTCCAAACTTCCTCTCAGGAGAGCTTCTGTAAAGTTTGGAAGGTAGGAGACACTTGGGGTTCAGTCCTCAGTTCATTGTTTTTCTCACTATATGTATCAGTGATACTTCATCTGTGTTCACTCCTGTCACTACCAATCATATGTTGACGATATCCAGCTGTATACAAGTGCCAGACCTAAGAAAATTGTTGCTGCGATATCAGGTTCAAGGCGATCTCTGTTCAGTATCACGACAGGCATGATACATGGGTCTGAAACTGAACCCTAAGGAGTCACAGAGTGTCTTTATATCATATCAAAAGTTGATTGGTCAACAGAATCATTAGGCAGTCCCTCCAATACTTCACTTCAAAGAAACAGCAAAAGATCTTAGCATAATCGTAGGTGATCATGTAAAGTGGGAAGAACAAACTGTTGCACCATGTACGACATCTCTCTCTCTCTTGCCCGCGTGCAACCCAAAATTTGGAAAAATAGTTCCACCCCAAATTAAACATAAGTTAGTCTACTCCACCAAATTTTTACTACTGTGATGTAGTTCAACACAACACCAATAGTGAACATTCCAGGTGACTCAAGATACACAGGGTGTTACAAAAAGGTACGGCCAAACTTTCAGGAAACATTCCTCACACACAAAGAAAGAAAATATGTTATGTGGACATGTGTCCGGAAACACTTACTTTCCATGTTAGAGCTCATTTTATTACTTCTCTTCAAATCACATTAATCATGGAATGGAAACACACAGCAACAGAACGTACCAGCGTGACTTCAAACACTTTGTTACAGGAAATGTTCAGAATGTCCTCCATTAGCGAGGATACTTGCATCCACCCTCCGTCGCATGGAATCCCTGATGCGCTGATGCAGCCCTGGAGAATAGTGTATTGTATCACAGCCGTCCACAATGTGAGCACGAAGAGTCTCTACATTTGGTACCAGGGTTGCATAGACAAGAGCTTTCAAATGCCCCCATAAATGAAAGTCAAGAGGGTTGAGGTCAGGAGAGCGTGGAGGCCATGGAATTGGTCCATCTCTACCAATCCATCGGTCACCGAATCTGTTGTTGAGAAGCGTACGAACACTTCGACTGAAATGTGCAGGAGCTCCATCGTGCATGAACCACATGTTGTGTCGTACTTGCAGAGCCACATGTTCTAGCAGCACAGGTAGAGTATCCCGTATGAAATCATGATAACGTGCTCCATTGAGCGTAGGTGGAAAAACATGGGGCCCAATCAAAACATCACCAATAACGCCTGCCCAAACGTTCACACAAAATCTGTGTTGATGACGTGATTGCAAAATTGCGTGTGGATTCTCGTCAGCCCACACATGTTGATTGTGAAAATTTACAATTTGATCACGTTGGAATGAAGCTTCATCTGTAAAGAGAACATTTGCACTGAAATGAGGATTGACACATTGTTGGATGAACCATTTGCAGAAGTGTACCCGAGAAGGCCAATCAGCTGCTGATAGTGCCTGCACATGCTGTACATGGTACGGAAACAGCTGGTTCTCTCGTAGCACTCTCCATACAGTGACGTGGTCAACGTTACCTTGTACAGTAGCAACTTCTCTGACACTGACATTAGGGTTATCGTCAACTGCACGAAGAATTGCCTTGTCCATTGCAGGTGTCCTCGTCATTCTAGGTCTTCCCCAGTTGCGAGTCGTAGGCTGGAATGTTCCGTGTTCCCTAAGACGCCGATCAATTGCTTCGAATGTCTTCCTGTTGGGACACCTTCGTTCTGGAAATCTGTCTCGATACAAATGTACCGCACCATGGCTATTGCCCTGCGCTAATCCATACATCAAATGGGCATCTGCCAACTCCGCATTTGTAAACATTGCACTGACTGCAAAACCATGTTCATGATGAACACTAACCTGTTAATGCTATGTACTGATGTGCTTGATGCTAGTACTGTAGAGCAATGAGTTGCCTGTCAACACAAGCACCGAAGTCAACATTACCTTCCTTCAATTGGGCCAACTGGCGGTGAATCGAGGAAGTACAGTACATACTGACGACACTAAAATGAGCTCTAACATGGAAATTAAGCGTTTCTGGACACATGTCCACATAACATCTTTTCTTTATTTGTGTGTGAGGAATGTTTCCTGAAAGTTTAGCTGTACCTTTTTGTAACATCCTGTATGTCCAACATTTGGATGCATGACCAAATCATTTATACTCAGATTGGGTGTAAGATGATTTCTGCAAGTTCCATATACTTCTTGTCTGACTCCTGTATGTATCTTGAATGTGTCTGAGATTTCTTCCATAAATTTTATTTTCTATGTGGTGTCTGTAAGTGTCTGTTGTATGAGACCTTCAGGAGCCTTTGCAGGTTATCGTTAGTACGGGACCTTCCTTTTCTGAAGCGTGCTTGTTGTTCACTTATCTTTGTATCTGCTTGTGGTTCTAATCTGTTGAGTAATGCCTTGGAGAGAAGTTTGTTTGTGGCCCATAATAACGAGATACCTTTGTGGTTATTAGGGTCTGTCTTGTCGCCCATTCTTTGGAGTGGGTGAATCAACACACATTTCCATTCCCGTGGAATTTTCTCTGTATTCCATAATTTCTGTGAGAATTTTATGGATTTTCTTTGTGATGGTTTGGTATCTGAGTTTCCAGATCTTGGAGCTAGTGCCGTCTTCTTGTATATTATTATTATTATTATTATTATTATTATTATTATTATTATTAGTGCATGTTGCTCATATGCTATACAAATTGTAATTTTGACTCGCGTAGGATATCTGATTACAAGTAAGAGAGGTCCTGG
Organism: Schistocerca piceifrons; assembly: GCF_021461385.2. Lineage (NCBI taxonomy): Eukaryota > Metazoa > Arthropoda > Insecta > Orthoptera > Acrididae > Schistocerca > Schistocerca piceifrons. The sequence continues at coordinate 959,128,472 of NC_060140.1, read as the reverse complement.
AGTCTCTTATCTTTCCAGGTGAAATAAATTCATAACTAAATAAATGGCCGATGCAAACTGTGAATGAAACCAAGGGGAATTTAAGTTCTGAGGGAATTAATTAAAACTTTGAGGTTTGTCAGTGTCATTGTAATTGTCAGGAACGCCAAAGTATTTGGAAGAACAGTTCAGTAAAATGGATAGCATCTAGAAAAGAGGTTATAAGATGAATATCAACAAAAGTAAAATGATGGTAACAGAATGTTGTTGAATTAAATCTGTTTGTGAGGAGGGAATTAGATTAGGAAATGAAGCACTTTGATTGATATTTTTTTTATTGGTCTGGTTTTATCATAGAACATATTTGTACAACTAATACTGGGCAGGCCAAAATGGGGTAGTTGTGTTTAGTACCAGCAAAAAAGAAGTGAACATAAGTAGGTGCGTATTTTTACAATTGAAGTTTTATCAGTAATTTTTTAAGGACAGACAAATTGAAGTTAGGTACCTATTCTTAAAGTCTAAGTTTATCAATAATTATTTAACTAACATTTATTTTTACATATTAGAAGTTCTTTTACACACGAGAAACATTTTTTAAATTATTGGATACCTAGCAATTTTTATTTCCTCTGGTAGCTTCTGTATCACCGATGTATACTCTTATGTTCTGGAACGAGTTTGGTGTATATTTGAATGCCCTCTGGTACAATATTTGTTTGCTTTCTTGTTATGGAGTAATCAGCCTGTATCCAGGAGGTAGTCCGTGGTGAACAAGACAGGTTCGTAAATGTGTGAGCATGGAACATTCAGAACATTAAGCTCAGTAAAGTGAAATTTATAAGACTCAATTTTTTAAGGCCATAATTACCTTTAGGGCTTTTTTTTATGTGCTAAAAACATTTATGCTATGAGTGTCTCCAGAAAATGATTCCACATCAGAGCACAGAGTGGAACTGTGAATAGTATGCCTGCTGTACTGTTGTTTTGCTTGTTGTAAAATTAAATGTTCCTACACCATAGCACACAGATGAGAACATTTGCTTCAGGCAGAAGTCTTAAGTGTAAATATTTTTCACAAAATTCTGAACACAAAGCTGTATTTGGTTCTTTTATTATACTATCAGTTTATAAGCCACCATCTGGTATCTGTATCATCATAATTGGAGTATGAGTCAGAAGTGTAACTGCAAACATGAAAATAAAATGTAAATGACAAGAGAAGCACAATGTAGGGACCATGAAACTTGAACAAAATTTTGAAGATGCCATAAGTGTAACTACAGTAACAAAAATAAAATATAAATGACAAGAGCAATACACTGTAGTATTTACAAAACTCAAACAAAATACGTAAAATGTTTTTGTTTGAGTTTTGTAAGTACTACAGTTCTTGTCATTTACATTTTATTTTTGTAACTGTATTTGTGACTAATGGTCCAGTTGTGATGATAATGGTGCCAGGATTGTTTATAATTGAAACTGGTAGTGCAGTAAAAGAATCAAATGTAGATATGTGTTATGAATTTAGTAAAACACAGATGAGAGTTCTTTAACAAGTTACTGAAATGTATGTCCCATTTTAAGTCTTGTTAACCCATAAATGCAAAAAAATTTGTGACACATTTTCTGAAGGATCAGCTTTTAATCTTGCCTGAATATAAATTTGGCTAGATAATGGAAATAAATTAAAGTTGATACATACAGTTTTTACAGTATTTACAGTGAATTTGTTTTTGGCTAGATGGTAGAAATATTTGTTTTTGGCTAGCTGGTAGAAATAAATGAAAGTTGACACATACAGTTTTTACAGTATTTACAATGAATTTGATTTTGGTGAACCACTCTGAAAGTATTTTTATAGAACTTTTTACTGTTGACTGCAAGGTTTCTGGGCTGGATTCAGCGAGGAGTATGCAGGCATCATCTATGTTTTTGGGAGCTCTCATACATTCGACAAGGTCATCTACGTAAATCAAGAATAGTAGCAGTACTAACACAGAGTCCTGAATACACTGTATTTTATTCCAACAAAAAATAATCAATTTTTGACTGTATTACCTAAAAATTCAAGTCACCACGCAGTGGCAGGAGAACACACATATTTAAAAAAAAGTTTCACGTACGTGAGCTTTCGGAGCCAGTGGCTCCTTCTTCTGGCAGAAGGGTTGAAGGGAAAGGAAGAGGAGTGAAGGAAAAGGGCTGGAGAGATTTAGGGAAAGGGACAGAGTTCGGAAAAGTTGCCCAGAATCCCGGTTCGGGAAAGACTTACTGGACAGGATGAGAAGGAAATTCACGTGAAAGGAAAGAATTGTTTCTTGTTTTATTCAGAATGTTAATCTCATACTGAAGTTTATGGTCTTTTAGATATGAACACAACTAGCTATGTGCTACACAGGTTACGCCTAGATTTTGTGGTCCCAGATATTGAAGGCTTTTGGAAGGCCAAAGAAAATATCAGCAGGTATTTTGTATTGGTTGAACAATTTCAAAGTACAATCAAAGAATTCAAAAATTGCTATTAGTGTATATTTAGACTTTCTGAAACCGTGTTGTTGGACGGTAAGAATTTTTGAAAAGGAACTTAACTGTGACTCCAATCAGTAGTTTGGTTTATCAGAATAACCTTTTATTAGCTTTGGTGAAACTTTTTCTATTTTCAGAACATCTGGAAAGAAACTAGTTTCTAAAGAGAGGCTGAAAAGTTTTACCAATGGTATTGCTATGTGGTGAGCACATGCTTTTAATCTGAAGTCAGGTACTCCATCAAGGCCAAATGATATTTTATTACTTAATGATTTAATTTTTCTTATGTTTTCATGTGCTTACATAGAGGCTTTTGAGATCACCAATTTACAGGAGAATGTGGGACTGGTACTTCATAGTTAACATGAGTGTGATGTTTAGCTAGTGAAGTGATCATTAAATTTTTTTCACAACTGAGTTTGGATCTGTTGCTTTGGAGCTGTTTTGTGTTAATGATACATTCTTTCATTTTAGTATTGAGCTACAACTTTCTTTCTCCATATCTCTCCACATGGATCTCTTTATATGTTGAGTATCTTATAGTATTGTCATTCCGTATAATTTTAGTCTTTTTGACTTCTCTATCATAGATTCTTTTGTACACTTTCTCTATATTTTTATAACAGTGCTGCAGAAATCTGTTTCTCCCACTGAAAATTTGTATGCCTTTAGTTACCCAATTAGTATTGTTCAAAGATTTTAATGTTTTTATTCCATTAGGAAATGCTATATTAAAATTATGAAGGAAATTATTAAAACTGTTGTACAAGCTGTCAACCTTGTTCTGAATGAAAATGCTTTTCCAATTTTGCCCCCTAACAACTACAATCCCTGAATTTGTAGCTTTTATTCGTGATAAATGTTTGGTCAGTGATGAATCTGTACAAAAATGTTGATCTTGCTGGGCAGTATATTGTGAGGATCACATTGAATGTGTTGGTCACATTTATCAAAGTATCTCTCTTTCATTGCTGTCTTTTGAAAAAATGTTGCAATCGCCACAAAGCACTGGCATCATATTTAACATATTGGTGCGGTAGTTTGCACATGGAGACTGACAGATTTCCATGAGATAAATGTTAATAATTATGGAAATACATTCCGACAATTTAATAATAGGAAGGTCAGAATCTTATCTTATCTTATCTTATCTTATCTTAGCCTCTGTATTGACAATGCAGAAATTTATCTGCTCTTTCACAAAGATAGTAGTACCACCATGGTTGGAGAACTCTCCCCTAAAATTACTCTGTAATGTTTATTCTGCTACCAAGATTAATTTTACTTTGTTATTTCATAGCCATTATTAAGTTATATTAAGTTATGTAAATTATGTCTACATTCACTAAAAGCAATAGACAAGTTTTGCAATTTGAGCAGCAAAATAACTGATGACGACCAAGGTAGAGAGGACATAAAATGTAGAGGGACAGTAGCAAGAGAAATATTTCTGCAAAAGAGAAATTTGTTAACATCAAATATAAATTTAAATGTTAGAAAAAATTTTCCAAAGGTCAAAGTGTCTTGAGAATAAAACAATTCACACAAGAAGAAAATAAAAGCTTTTGAAATTAGATGCCACAGGAGAGTGCTGAAGATTAGATTGATAGATCAAATAATTAGTGAAGATATCTCCAGAAGGAATTTCCATTCTGCAGCACAGTTGTGCTAATGAAGAAATAGTTAATCGAATTTTGTAAAAAAAGAAATTTGTTGCACAGCTTGGCTAAAAGCATAAAAGATCCACCAATTTGGCCATGGAGATAAATTTGTAGGGTAAAATTTGTGGAGGGAGACGAAGGCTTGACTACAGTAAGCAGATTCAAATGAATGCAGGCTTCAGCAGTTATGGGGAACTATTCAGAGTGCTTTGAGTGGAACAGCAATGATACGGATTCAATTGTTGCTTTGATACACAGTTATAATTAGTCAGAAAGTTTGCAGCACCCACTCTACAGGAAAGTGAAAGATAACGTCTAGAAATCTCACAAGATTACAGAATCAGTGAAGCACCAGTGATATCAGTATCATCGGACAAATATCTTGGTAAAATAAAAAAATAAAGTTGTGACACACAGGCAATTTTCTCTGCCTTTCCTTCCTATCCCTTCCTGCTCATCTGAATAGACAATCACGCTGTGGACAAACATGTTGTAATGGCTTATTTTACAGATATGGGCTAGATTATGATGATTTCAGTAATGCCTACTGATCCTGTATTCATGTGACATGTATTGTTGTTTTTACAAAAATTATTTGTATGTATTACTACATGTTAAGTTTGTTACATATAATTAGCCACACAAAAAATAAATGCCTAGGAATTATTTTTAAAAGCAACACAAGGCCTAGAAACCACACTAATGCAATTTTATTTAGAGAAAATGACATAGTTCGAAAGTGGATGCTGGAATACTGATGTTTTTTGCACATCACTTAACCAACTTCAAACATTTGGTTTTCCAAGTGCTTTGTCAGTATGTGGAGTTATGTCAATTGCAGTTGACTGAAAACAGGGGGGGAGGGGGGGGGGGGGGAAGAGAGAGAGAGAGAGAGAGAGAGAGAGAGAGAGAGAGAGAGAGAGAGAGAGAGAAAAAATAGCAAGCCAAGTATTATGCATCTTATTAGCTCACTGCAAAAATATTAGATATCCTCTTAAAAGAGCAAACTGTTCACTGTGCAACACTATAGGTGGTGCAGAACTTTTACTAAGCAATCATTTACCCTCCACTGCTGACATAAGTCAATGCAGTGATGTGGTATGTATGTGTTAATCAGTCTAATGGAGTAAACACTGAAAAATGGACCAATAATGAATATGTGACAGAATGGCAGAAAGAAAATATGGAGTTTATACAAACCGATGACCATACTATGAACAAAGTTGCCCAGTTTGTTTGTGTGTCAACGTGAATTGTCCAAATGTGTCTACAAGGAATGGTGTACCACTCACAACCATGTAACATGGCATAAGAACAGTGACCATAAAGACATCCTAGCTGGTGGGGACCGGAGACAAATGTCACACCTTGTCAATGACAATCAGCATGAAACCTAATGGGAATTGCTGCCTTCAGTGAATGCTATTCCATTTTGAATACTTTGTGAGCAATCATGGTGGAGCAAACTGCACTCAGTGGACATTTGGAAACAGGTAACATGCAAAGGCCATTGCTTTCAATGGCACATGTAACTGAATACTTTCAATGGGCCAAAAAACGCACAAACTGGGCAGTAGCTGTCTGGACATATGTAGTAGCTTTGCCTTTCAAACTAAAAAGATGGAAGATTTTGGAAATGATGGGCAAGAAAGTCCCATCATGGCATTAGTGTTATGTTTTTCATTAAGAAGGCAATTATATACAACTGTGCACAAAAGTATACGCAAATAATGAGGGTTTTCTAAAATGTTTACATTTTGAAATTACTTAGGTTGAAAGTTAATGGGAATTCATGTCTGTAGATAGTACTTAAAATATTTAATTACAACTACTTTCAGAGGATCATAGCTATGGATTATATCATATATATGGAAATATTAGCATAAATAAATAAGTAAAACTATATGAAACATGAGGGAAAACATTAACATGGGTAAAATATGGAAGACCCCATAAAATATGGGAGATGTGGCAACCCTAGTATGTAGTGTGGTCTGACAAATCACGATCTAATCTTGTTTTTCGATAGTGCGAGATGCTGAGTGTACTAGACTGCCTAATGAGGCATTTAATATGGAAATGATAAGATTGCTAGTCCCCACATAGAGGAGGTGTTGAGTCACAGGCAGGCAAAATAAAAGATAATGCTAGAAATATATAACTTTTCGGGCAAAGTCATTGTTCACTTTCACTCAAGCCCAATTCACACATGCCTGCCCTCTGTCATTGGACAATAAGGCCCAACCGCAACTGCCTCTAATGTGAACAGCAGTCTAGTTGCGGTGAGCAATAAGGGTAAGAAAGAGGCCTGTCTGAGGATGGGAAGGGATAGAAGGGTAGGGGTAGGGGAAGATGCTAGTGCTGCCTGTGGGAACCTGCAGGAATGTGGTGGGGACAGGATAGAGCTGCTAGGTGCACCTAGAAGGTGCATGTGATATTGGAACAGGATCAGGGAAGGTGATAGGTAAGTGAAAGACAGGGACTAGTAAAAGGTAGAGGACTGGGGGATTACGGGAATGAATCATACGTTGTAGAGGAGCTACCACGTGCGCAGTTCAGAAAAACCGTTTTTATTGGGAAGAATCCAGATGGCACAGACTGTGAAGCAGTCGGTAAAATGAAGCACATCATTTTACAGGTCATGTTCAGCAAGTGGGTGGTATAACTGTCTCTTGGCCACTGTTCAGCAGTGACCATTCATATGGACATTGCTAAGTGTAGTGTTGGCAGAAGAGCCAACACTGTGTTGCTAGAGGAGGCCGAAATGCACGCGTTTAATTACACGCTGACTGGCGTGAGGTCTGGAACAGTTAAGGGAATTAATAGTAGCAAATAAAGTACGTAGTTGATATAATACTTAACTTTAATCCACAATTGGTGTACATCGCTCTTGACGGTACATGCTTCATAAAATAATATCAATATCAAATGCTATGGCGCCTTGCTAGGTCGTAGCAAATGACGTAGCTGAAGGCTATGCTAACTATCATCTCGGCAAATGAGAGCGTAGTTGTCAGTGATCCATCTCTGGCTAAGTCGGCTGTACAACTGGGGCGAGTGCTAGTCAGTCTCTCTAGACCTGCCGTGTGGTGGCGCTCGGTCTGCAATCACTGACAGTGGCGACACACGGGTCCGACGTATACTAATGGACCGCGGCCGATTTAAAGGCCACCACCTAGCAAGTGTGGTGTCTGGCGGTGACACCACACTAAGTTGGTAGATCACATGGCTGGTTCCACAGTTGGCCCTGGGTTCGATGTGGTAGGAGATGACTGTGACAGATGGAGTGGGAGGACATATGGGAAAGGTCTTGCATCTAGGTTTATTGCAGGGGTGAGTGCCATGAGGCAAGGGGTTGGGAACAGGAGTGGATTAGGGTCACATAAGGATATTGCATAGTTTGAGTTGGTAGTGTGATACTGTGTAGAGAGGGGAGGTGTGGGGAGATGGTGGGGAAGCTACTTCACATTTCAGGGTATGAATGGTGGCGTGAGTTTAGTGTTTATCAAGGTGTGTGCTTTTCTAAATCTGATGAAGGACTTTGTCCAATAACTTAGCCTACTTTTAGATATGTCTGTCTGCCAATAAACGTTTTATCTGTGTGATGAGTAGCAATCTATCTCAACTCATATTCTTAGCATTTTTCACATGTGAAAGTAATATCCAGATCTGAGAGAAGCAATAAGTGACACGAGAAGAAAAAATCCTGTAGTCAAGTCAGCACAAGACGATCCCTGACAGCTTGACAGTGTTGTTGCCAGCTTTCAGCTATGAAGTGCAAATGGCTGCAGATGAAAACCATGGCCATCTATGGAGCTGTGACATGACTGATGCATTGCCAAAGAGGTGTTTACAGAATCTCACTACATGAGTAGTTGAAGTGGGTGCGCGAAGCTGCTGCCCAGCCCTCTGCAACTGTCAGGGATCACCTTAAACTGACTCGGCTATAGTGGCAGCATTCTCTCTCTCTCTCTCTCTCTCTCTCTCTCTCTCTCTCTCTCACCACAGACTTTAACTCAAGGAATAGAACTGTTTAGCTCATCTGAATATTGAATCCCAGACCTTTACATGTGTGCCAGTGCATAGCTACCCATGGAGCCACACAATTGAGCACAACTGGAAAAGAACTGATTGTCCCAACCTTGAATTTGTCCCAACTTCATCTAAGTTATTAAAACTTACTTCCAATCCATCTTTGCAACTACAGGAAAGTGTGTACTTATTTCACCACATGTGTTTCAATTTATTCATTTAAAACATCGTCAAAATTATCTGAAAATAATGATAATTTATCTGCTTCAAGTAAAGAACAATAATGCTTGTGTGTTTATGGCATTTATCCCATGCCTTTCCAATTTTGTTCTAAATTTCCAGATTATCCAATTCAGTCCAGGTAATCAAGGTTCCACTGTAGCTATTAAGGTAGATTTGTAATACCTGTAAAAAATTGTGAAGCAGCTGTGGTATGACTGCAGAAATAAAGAATATTCTGTTAAGTAGCAGAGTCTCTTAATTGCTCCTGCCACATGAATTTGGAAAAAAGCAACAAATTTTATTATTAAATTAAACTTACCAGTTCTCCAGTTTATATATTAGGTGATTTGCTGCTTCCTGACATTGGCACTGAAGTCACCAATACATTTTTGAAATAATTATATATTTGCTGTGTCTTTCTTCCCAAAAAATGAAATCTGAGAATTAGTAAAGCAAGCTATAGAATAGAAGTTTGTCTCGTAACATACAATTTCTAGCCATTGACTTAATGTTCAGGAGACTTGTCAAATAACAAAAACTGATTTGCAATTTTCCTTATAATGTCAGTAATATAATATATGGTACTTAATAATTACTTAATTAACCAATTAATAATTTTTCTTCAAAAGTAACAAACTTTTAAAAATTAACAGTCCTAAATACTTGCTCTCACCCACTCAAATTTTCAGGTTGTCATTTATGAATTCTTCTACTGGATAGTAACATTTATTTTATTGCATCTCAGTATTTCATTGTTCTGCATATTTGTTCGTTGTTGTCAAAAGAAGTATATTTCTATAGCTGATAGTGTTCATTTAAGGGGTTACCTGTGCAGTGAGTGGTCTGTGATATTTGGGCGAAAAAGAAATCCCCCCCCCAGAATGCAGTTCAATTTCACAGACAAAAATTGAAGACTGCATTGCTAGGTCATATCTCACAATTTATTAATAACTTGAATCTAATAACTTAATTTCTTTATTTCAGGGCAATTTAGTTGCTGTGATGATTTCTATATTTCGTCAGATGAAAGCTCACCACTTCGAAGTTTACATTTCACATTTCCAAACCAAGACAGACCTTATGGATTTCTTAATGGAAATCTTGCTTGTGTTTAAAGATTTAGTATCAAGGCCTGTGTATACAAAAGACTGGAGTGAAATGATAATGTTACAAAACAGGTAAAATATATCAACTAAGGATTGCTCTAGAAAAGCATATAACAAAGAAAAAGAAAGAAGAAAAAGTAATCATTCCCCAGCCATGGGCGAATGATGAGTGGCACATAGGTGCATGGATGCATCAACACGTAAATGGGAGTGCGCACGCACTTATTTATTAGTGTTATTTTCTGAGCTTAAGGTATGTGTATGTACCACTCGTCATTCATCTGCTGGTGAGTGATTGCTTCCTAATTTGACGTTTCTATTCCGGAATTTTCTTTGTTGTAATGACCACTGTCTCATGTTAATAAGACTAAAAATGAAATGTTTATTTAAAATTAAGTGTGCAACTCGAATAATTAAAGAATTGTAGTTCTTGTCTTTCATATTTGGAATATACAGAGAGTGAATTAGTTCTAGAGGTGTGCTTATAATCCACTAACTGTTTCTCTTTAGTACTATTGAATTGAATTATTGTGATCTTGTGCTGTTACTTATGTCTATTGGTGTTGCTCATGCACAGAGATTGTGTGTGTCATCAAATCTCTTATCCGACAGTTTGCAAATGCTCAGAATAGGGAATATGGAAGGCTTTTACAAGTGTCATTATTGTTGTGTACTCTGTTCAGTCACTGCTGGCGAAAGCTGTTACTTTCTTTGGCGTATTTGAAATGGGGTTACATGGTCTTGGGACACAGATTTTTGAATGAAATTTTGAAGTAGGAGTCTAGATCACTTTAATTCACATTTCCATAGTTTCTTCAAATTTTTCAAGGAAAATGCCTTTGAACAATGTCAGTAAATTTCTTCTTCTATCTTTGTAAAAATAGCTGTTTGACTTCATGACTTCCCTGTTGAAAGTACATTAAACTGATTGATAGGCAGGCGGCAGGGCAGAAATGTGTCGGTGTCAGTAGTGTACATTGTTTTTAGATTGCATGAGCTAAGAGCATTGAGATAGAAATTTCACTAAATTCATATCTTTGATAGGGCTGCATTTTCTAAATCTCTGCATGACTTTGAAAACAAATGTCTCTTATTGCATACGAAGAACAGTTTACTATCAGTGACTGAGACCTATTAGATGACTAACTTGCTGATATGACTCCTGTGATGTTTTGTATAAAGGAATTGATATACATAAACTAGTATTTAAATTAAAGTTATTTTGTGTTGTTATTGAGCTTTAGATAATGGTCCAAACTTTTTGATGTGATTACCATCTTTGGAAAATGTATTTTTTTTTTCCTCAAAATTAACATTTTTGCATTCCATTTGTGTGCATGAAGCTCGTAGTCGGGCATGTTTATGAATATATTATGGCAGCTTCTCTGTCAAGTGTTTTGCTAAGAATTTGTAGGATGTTGAAATTATCAAAGACATTTTTTCTGGCCTCACTATTTTTTTGAAAGACATTGATTAAGACAATACAACTGTTCAGTATGTGTATGATTTTTCATGAGGCTTCTTACGTTATCTGCCTGGGGTAAGCCTGTTGGTGGGGTCGTCCTACATTTTACACCATTCTTACTGGTGCAAGCTTTAAGTTGTTTATTGTTTCCTTATAAAATCTCATTCCACAAATGTTAAAATAAAACTCATGCTGAGCCAGTAATCCAAGTGGTAGTAAATATTTTTTGGCTTATTACATAACGAAGTTTGAGCTTGCAAGTCATAGGTTTGATTTAATCTTATGTTCATTCTAACATAGAACCTGTGTCTCAGCTCTTAGCTCACAATTTCTTTGTTCTCCTTTCCTGCACTTTGTGTCCTTTATGATTTAGGATGGGAAGTTATTTCTACCTTCCCGTCAACATCTATAAAGACCTACCCTGTCTTTACCTTGATCCTATTCCTCCTCCTTTAAATCTAATTGTGATGGTAAGGTGAAAAGTTTTCAGTGAAAGACTGTTTTGTAGGCTGAAAAAATCAGATTTTCAACTTAGTCCGTTTTTATGTCAGTGCATTTTGTGCAATATTTTTTCTGTGTGTATATCCCATTCTGAGTTCCAATCTGGATGATCTGCAAAATACTTATCTGTAGCTGTCGTAATCTCATTATTAGTCTTTATTGCAAATATATTTTAATGTGGAAATAAATGGGTGGAGACTTAAAAATTTGTGCTTCAAATTACTCAATTTTTCTATTGGCAAAGCTCCTCTGAGAGTGGGTGTACTTTCCTGGTGAAACTCTCTCTCTCTCTCTCTCTCTCTCTCTCTCTCTCTCTGTCTATTTCTGGGTGTCTTTCTTTCTTTTTCCTTCCTCAATGCAGGCCTTTTCTCACTGTTGTAATTGCTGATAGTACAATGACATAATGTGCCCATACTTCGTATTTTCATTCATGGTTGCAGTTTTGGGATGTGCTTCGCATGGGTCATATTCAAGAGAAGTACGACCATGGTGAGGACAGATATCTGAAGGACCACACTCCTTGTAAAACTTCACCAGATTCGAATGAGTTTTCATTAGCAGAAACAGTGCACAAAAATATAAATTTAGGGTGATAGGGTTCTAGTTAATCTATTTGATTGAAAGAGACAGATCATCATCACTTGAAAATGTCTTGCAAATAAAACTATTCTATAGATTAATCTGACATGACTGACATTATTGCACAATCTATACCAGTGACACAAACATGTAGTTTCATTGATATTAGTGCTACCTTTGTGCCAGGCTAATAACTTTTCACCATGCCCTCATAAAAGTTAGAACAGTTAGACTCAGATTTTCTGCTTCTTAATTAATGTGTGCTTCAGTTATTTTCCAATCCAGTTTGAAATTGATGCACTGTAACTAATTCAGTGCATTATGGATAATTCAGTTCATTATGGAAAGCTTTCATATTTTGATTATGTTGTGAACAGTTGCATTGTGGTGAGGTATGATGAATAACATCTATAAAAGAAAATTTTAAAAGCTCATACTTTGATATATTTGGTTTTAATATTTATTGTTGGTCTCATAGTTTGGATGATGTTGAAAAAGCTGTTGACTTATTTCAAGCCAGAGAAATGTCCCACGTGCTTAACTATGTATCAGTACTAACATTATTGGTAGTGAAATTATGACTCTGTTTAAAATTGTGTTACCATAATTTACTTTCAAATATTTTGTTTCAGTGTTATTCTGAAGTCTCTTCGCTTCTTCTCTCACACAATTCGAGATTATTTTTCTCAACCATTTGAACATCAGGCTTGGAATAACTTTTTCCATTGTGCTATTACTTTCTTGACCCAGCCAGCCTTGCAACTAGATAGCTTCTCGCAGAATAAGCGATCACGTATTGTAGCCCGGTATAAAGATATGAGGCGAGAGACAGGATTTGAAATACGCAGCATGTGGTTTAATTTAGGTAAGTAAGATTCATATTTGATTTATGATTGATGCACTGTAACTAATTCAGTGCATTATGGTTAGGTATCAGGAATAACATCTATAAAAGAAAATTTAAAAGGCTCACAACTGATTTAAAGTAAAAGTACCTCTTCAAATGATAGTTAACATCCTTTATTATATTGTATTGACGTTATACATAAGTAGCAAGTAAGCACTAATGATGATAAGGAGCCATTTATCTGCAGCAGTATTTGATGAGTTTTCAAGTTGCATATCTTCATCCTAGGGTCATTTTGGGAACATTTTTCCACACAAGCGACTTATCATTTACCCCCATCTCTTTTCCCATCATACTAACTGTCTCTTTACTAACTGCGTACAAATCTTTCACTGGGGCATCCCTTGTACCCCCTGTAACTAGTTGTGATTTGTACTGTATAGAAATCTTACAGTTGTGACACTTCAGACACCTCTCTCAGCTTGGCGCCCTAAGTGCCGGCTTGTGTCACTTGGGTCTTAAACTGGCCCTGCATTTTCCCAATTTACAATTTGCTTTGCATATATTGGCTGTTGGAGACCAGTTGCCTTTTCTGTTTTTTTCCCCTCCCTACTAGAATTTTAGTTATAAAATTAACTAAAGTTTCAGTCTGAGAACTTTACGTTATTGATCTTACAAAGAAGTCGAAAAGACCAATACATAAGCCATAACTGCTTTTAACCATCAGAGGTACAAGCATTATCTATTCTGCCTGACTGAAATGTATTCGGCAGAAGATGGTTAACATATGTTTTATGCAAGATATTGTGGTTATGTTAACCAGAAGGGATGATAAGTAGCTTATCATGATAGCATACTTCAGATTTTTTGCATATAAAATTTCTGAAGCAACCATTATGGGATGACAGTTGCATCAAAACAGACAACTTCAGAGAAGAAAACACAACTTAGGGCTGTTTAATTCTGTGAAGTTGTAGATCTTTGATATTATTGCTACCTAAAAGCACAGAATTTCCACATGCGGGTAGCTCAGAGTCAGTTAATTCACTTCTTAGGATAATAGTTGTTTGCTGTTTAAGTATAAACAGTCAGTATCTTGTACAATGACATTGTTTTCATGTTATAGCCAGTTTTACCACGAAATATTTTCAGAACCGAGCAAAATTTGTTAGAGCAAGAAACTATGTGCCATATGTGATATGTGATTTATTCATCTCATTACATACAATTTTCAAATCATTTGATTTGATGTACAGGAGACATGTCAAGGTTTACAAAAGGATCTTTTTTCACTTTTTTAAGAGAAATACAAAAGTTTAGATTATATTTTACATTTCTAAGTTACAGCTACACATGTGCATAAAATAATACATGTAATACAATCCCTCTGTTCAGACTGTGAAGCTGTCCTCAATGAATTCATCGACAGAATAATAACACTTTTCCACCAGAAGAGTAAAGAGCAATCTTTTCAGTGAACCATGCTCCATCTTAAATATATTACTGCCTTTTATTTTATTGAAAATTTTTAACCCCATATACTCTAGCGTTTGGGCATAAAGTTTTAAACGGTGTGTTGGTAGTTTGAAGTTGTCTCTGTGGCGAGTGCTGTAGTTGTAGTCAAAACGGAAAGTGTCTAGTGTATGTTGATTTTTTTATATATATATAGGGAGGGGAAAAAAACAGAAAAGGCAACTGGTCTCCAACAGCCAATATATGCAAAGCAAATTGTAAATTGGGAAAATGCAGGGCCAGTTTAAGACCCAAGTGACACAAGCCGGCACTTAGGGCGCCAAGCTGAGAGAGGTGTCTGAAGTGTCACAACTGTCTGCTTGTGTCTGTATGTGTGGATGGATATGTGCGTGTGTGCGAGTGTATACCTGTCCTTTTTTCCCCCTAAGGTAAGTCTTTCCGCTCCCGGGATTGGAATGACTCCTTACCCTCTCCTTTAAAACCCACTTCCTTTCGTCTTCCCCTCTCCTTCCCTCTTTCCTGATGAGGCAACAGTTTGTTGCGAAAGCTTGAATTTTGTGTGTATGTTTGTGTTTGTTTGTGTGTCTATCGACCTGCCAGCGCTTTTGTTCGGTAAGTCACCTCATCTTTGTTTTTATATATATAGGAACACCACCATCTCTTATATGTGAAGTGAGGGGATAGATAGTATTTTTAAATCCTTTAACAGTGGTAGACAGGATTCCCATTTTTTTGCAACACACATCTTTCTAATTACTTTCTTTTGTAATACTAGGAGCCTAGTGACATTTGCTGAATTTCCCCAGAAGATTATGCCTTAACAAATAACTGACTCGAAGTAGCAGTGATAAACTATCTTTCTGGTATCCATGTTTGTGGCACCTGACAAAATACACATTACAAATACTACGTTGTTCAGTTTATTTGCTAAGTAATCTATGTGTACCTTTCAATTTAAATTTTTGTCAAGATTTAGGCCTAAGAACTTCACGTGGTTTGCTTCTGTGATATCCTGATCATTGCAAGTTATCTTTATTTCAGTCCTTTCTACTGATTTAGCTTCAAATTGCATCATTTTGGTTTTAGTTACATTTAATTTTAGTCCATTTTGATAGAACCAAGATTCAAGTTTTTTAAAAGTATTTTTGGCTTTTTCTGGAATATTTTCAGATACCTCATTTTCAATTAGAACTGATATATCATCAGCAAATACGACTGAATGAACATCAATAGCAAGTGATGGGTCATTTACGTAAAAAAGAAAATAATAGTTAGCAAACTGCTCAGTGTAGACATGATGGGCAATTTGATGCAAACATTCTTCAGTAATTTCAGTAAGACACTATACTTAGCTTGTAAACTATTGCTTATTGCACAAATTTTGAGAGCCTTAGTATTTACAGTATGCACACAGTATGTTACCCTCAGAGTTTCTATTCCATACAAAAAATTCTCATTGGCTGATGTAATGGTATCAGGAAAAATCATGTTTTTGCATAATTGATTCTATTTACTGAGAACTTTTGTTTCACCAGAGAGGAATGTTGTAACATTAATAACAGTTACATTTGTATGAACACAAACTGTTGATCGATTTTTACTTTTTGTTTGTAAGAAATGATTTTATGTAAAATAAGATTTGATTGGCATTTATTTATTTCTTAATTTGATGGCCAAATAAAGCATTTGAATATTCATGTAGACATGGAAGTAACTGATAAGAAATATTCTCACACAGAAATGATACAATTCTGCTAGGTATTTACCTTTCATGAATATTATTTCCTTTTGATTTTAGGACAGTACAAGAGACAATTTGTTCCTGGACTCGTTGGACCATTTCTGGAAATGACACTTATTCCTGAAACAGAGCTCCGCAAAGCAACCATTCCCATTTTCTTTGACATGATGCAATGTGAATTCTACTCATCTCGTCATACTAGTGATAGTTTTGGTGATACTAAACGTGATTCAAGCCACATAAAGGCTAATTTTTGTGAGGTAAGATAGAACATGTTACCAAGATATTATGTCAAATACATCTTTCAAATATTCCTGTATCTACATGAATGTAATTTTCATAATTGTGCTTAGGTCTACTTATCCTATGATTACACTAAATGGAACATAATTTGACATTTAGAATTGGAGATGAAAGGGTACATATCCCTACCTAATATCACCTGTCAAGATGTTCTTCCATGCTGTAATTAAACTTGGGGGAACAGTTATGATCTAAATTTGTGAAACTTCCTAACAAATTAAAATCATTTTACACCATAACTTCAACTTGGAAGTTTGTTCACTGTGGGAAATGTTTATACTCAGTGAGCCATTTAAGTAGTACAAATGCGAGGGGCATTTGAAAAGTCTGTGCAAAGTCCGAGAGATGGTACCACCAGTGTGTTTTGAGGTCATGTTTAGTTAGTAGCATCTTTGGAAAGAATGCACACCAAGTTTCAGCCGTATTGGTGTAGTTCTTTGTGTTTGGCGTTCGTGTGAATCAAGGAAGTCAAATGATTGTCAAAAAATGGACAAAAAAGAATTTCGTGTGGCGATTAAACATTACTTTATGAAAGGCAGAATGCTTCAGGAGACTAAAGAGAAGCTTAATAAACATTAGAGTGACTCTGCACCTTCGATTAGAACAGTTTATAAGTGGTTTCAAAATCTTCAGAGTGGCCATACGGGCCCAAGTGATGCTGAACGTTCTGGACACCCTGTGGAGGTTACGGCTCCAGAAATCATTGATAAAATACGTGATATGGTGATGGATGACAGAAGAGTTAAGGTGCGTGAGTTTGCTAGTGCTATGGGCATCTCGAATGAATGGGTACATAATATTTTGCATAAAAATTTGGACATGAAAAAGCTATCCACAAGAGGGGTTCCTTGATTACTCACACTTGACCAAAAACGGAATTGTGTGAAGTGTTGAAGGATGGTTTGCAGCTGTTCAGGTAGAATCCGCAGGACTTTTTAAGCGTCGTTTTGTCACTGTGGATGAAACATGGATACATTACTACACCCCTGAAACGAAACAACAATCTAAACAATGGGTTACCAAAGCAGAAACTGCACCAAAACGGGCGAAGACCATTCCTTCGGCTGGAAAGGCTATGGCGACTGTCTTTTGGGATTCGCAGGGGATAATCCCCATCGACGATCTGAAAAAGGGTTAAACTATTACAGATGCATATTATTCATCGTTATTGGACCGTTTGAAAACTGAACTGCAAGAAAAATGCTGGCAATTGGACCGCAAAAAAGTCCTTTTCCATCATGACAATGCACCAGCACACACCTCAGCAGTTGTGGTCGCAAAATTAATGGAAATAGGATTCCAACTCGTTTCACGTCCCCCCTATTCTCCAGACGTGGCTCCCTCGGACTACTATTTGTTCCCAAATTTGAAGAAATGGCTGGCGGGACAAAGATTTTATTCAAACGAGGAGGTTACTGCAGCAACTAATAGCTATTTTGCAGACTTGGACAATTCTTCTTATTCGTAAGGGATCAACAAATTAGAACAGTGTTGGACGAAGTGTATAACTCTAAAAGGAGACTATGTCGAAAAATTAAAAAAATGTTTACCCCAAACACGTAAGTAGTTTTTATTTTTGTAGGGACTTTTCAAACACCCCTCGTATCTACACATGTGACAAATTTAATTGTAATTTTAGTGGAAATTGTAATTACTACTTAACTTCTCAGGTGTAGAGCAGCTTTACATACTTGATTAATTCAGTATTTACAGGAGAAAAAAAGAAAGAAAGAAAGAAAGAAAGAGAGAGAGAGAGAGGAGTGGGGAGTGAGTTTCAGGAGATTATTAAATTCACAATAGTACATACTCTACTTTGAATTGGCATTCAAGTGTCTATTCAAGTTTAAATGCAAAAAGCTAAAAAAGTATGAAAATACTTACATTTTTATGTACAAACTGATATCATGAAAAATCTTAAGTTGGTGCTCGTTCCATTGGACTAGTGTAAAGAACCATAACAGTGCACTGAGATAAATCAATTTACAAATTGTAATCATTTAAGAGTACTTCTTAAGATATGTATGACCTGGTACTGACAATTAAATCAATTCAGTAAAGCCTTTTAGTAGTTCACAAGTGAAATCAGCCTTTCTACCTTCTACTACATTCTTCATTACAGTTAACAAAAATGAAAGGTCTTGGGTGCAATAATATATAAAATAAAGGGAAGTCAACCACTCACCTGTAGCTGACTGATGTGTGGTCCGTAGAAACACACAACAGTAAACAGTATTTATGTTAACTTTCGAGCTCTTGCTCTTTCTTTAGAAGTAGTTCACACTCAACCACGCAGACACTCAGCTGCACACGCCCAAGGCCTTGATGAAACAAGGAGGGGGAAGTGGGATAGAGTGAGGTAGCTGCACCCAAGGATGAAAGGAGTTAAGAGGGTAGAGCATGTAGGATGGAAAAGAAGGGCATGTGTGTGTGTGTGTGTGTGTGTGTGTGTGTGTGTGTGTGTGTGTGTGCAAAGGTTTAGGTCAGGAAGACTGCAAGAATGCAAGATATATTGGAGAGATAATTTCCACTTCTATAGTTCAGAGAAACTAGCACTGGAATGGAGTATCCAAATGGTTTGCATAATGAAGCAGCTGTTGAAGTAATTAGTGTTATGGTGTGCAACATGTTCGGCAACTGGATGGCCAAGTTTGCAGTTTGTCACAGTTTGGTGGTGTCCATTCATACAAGCAAGCAGTTGGTTGCTTGTCATGCTCACATTAAATGAGATGGTTCTGTAGGAGAGATCTTGCACTTTGGAGCACAATGAAATGACCCATGGGTTGAAGATTGCGAGTAGGATTGGAATAGGGATAGACAAGGATATTCTGTAGGGTAGGTGGCAGAACACTACTTTGGGGAATGTGGTTAGGTTTTGGGGTAGGATATCCTTCACTTCAGGGCACAACAACAGGTAGTTGAATCCCTAGTGGACGATGTGGTTGAGCTTTTCAAAGCCAGAGTGTTACTGGAGGAGGAGTGCTGGTTGGTGATTGTTTAACTAGTTTACTAGTATCAAAGGAGGAGATGGCATGGGAGATCTGTTTATTGATGAGCTGGGTAGGATACTGTCTGCCAATAAGGGCTCTGGTAAGGTTTAAATGCTTTCCAGTGTGGGTTTAGCATCCTTGGGTGACGAGGCTGTAAGGCAGAGTCTTTCTGGCACGTATTGGGTGAGAGCTGTCAAAAACTGAGGTTGGTGTGCTTGATATGAGCAGATGTATTTGTGGAGCCTTCTGAGAGTTGGAGATTGACATCTAGTAAGGTGACTCAGTGAGTTGAGAAGGACCAGGGGAAGCAGATTTGGGAATATGTGTTGAAGCTATGGAGGAAAGAGCAAATGTTGTCCTTGCCATGAGACCAGATCATGAAAATGTCGTCAGTGATTCTGAACCCAACAAAGGATTTTAGGTGTTGACTGGATAGGGAGGATTCCTCCACATGGTCCATGTATAAGTTTGCATAGGATGGTGCCGTGTGAGTACCCCTGGATTTGTTTATAGATTTGTCCTTCAAAAGTGAAATAATTGTGGGTCAGGATGTGTTTGCCAATGAGGGTTTGGAGAGCAGTGGTCGGTTTGGTATCCAGGAGGGCATTAAAAAAGGTATGTGTTGCATGGCTGCAATGCCATGGGTTGGTTTTTGGTTTATAAGGGTGTCACATCCACAGTGACGAACAAGGAGTCTGGCAGTAACAGGACAGGAACTGTGGAAAGGCAATGAACAAAGTGAGCAACATCTTAAAAATAGGTTGGGAGAGTGTAGACAGTTGTTTGGGGCTGTTGGTCAACAAATGAAGAGGGTCTTTCTGTGGGAGCATTGTACACAACTGCAGTGGTACAACCAGTAGGGAGATCTGCGGTATTGAGCTAGTGGAGCTTGGGGAGCAGGTAAATACTAATAGTGCATTAATTGCTGGTGCGAGGAAAGGGATGGTTTTAGAGATCCTGTTTTGGGACGAATCGAAGGCCCTGAGGAGCTACTGAATGTCATGTAGCGTGTTTCAGATGGGTATGTGGTTGTAAGGTTTGTATGCAGGAGTTTTGGAAAGTTGGTGGAGACCCTCAGCCACAGAATCACTATGATTCAAGATCACTGTGGTGGAATCTTTGTCTGTGGGAGGGGTGATAAGATCTGAATTGTTTGTCCTTACTAGGGAGGGATTTAGGAAAGGAAAGTGAGGCCAGGTTAGAAGTGAGGAATTTCTGAAAAGTTATCAGGGATGATTAGATGAAAGAGGAAGGGGATCACAAGTGCAGGAAGGTTGGAACTGTTCCAAACAAGATTCTATGTGTGATTTATGTTGGATGTTGGTAATGGGTTGTGTGGAGAATGAATGTTTCCTCTATAGAGAATGAGTAAAGGAAAGAACAACCTTTACAAGTCCATCATGACCATAGCTTGAGGCCTTATAAAGTGTGAGACTTCTGCAAGGCTCATGGTAGAGAGGTTGATAACTGTAGCGTCCCTCTAAATAGGTCAGGTGTGCACTACACATCAGAGGCTGCTGCTCAGGTAGCTGACTGTGTGTGGGGAGCACACCAGGGTTTTTTAGATTAGGTGACTCTCCACCCAATCCAGATAACGATAGCTGTAGGAAACCGAGAAGTGCCAGTGTAAGATTGCCTCCTACAAGTGAGAGTATTGAAATCCTATGGTAAACTGCCAAAGCATTTACAACAAAGTGCCAGAGTTTGAAGTGCTCATGAAATTGATAGCAGTGAGATTTTTGGGGAAATTTTATGTTTATGTCAGAAGGATAGGCATTTGGGAAATGGAGGTGGAGTATTTGTCGCAGTGGACAAATAATTCAAATCCACTGAACTGGAAATTGAAACTGCATGTGAGATCATTTGGGCAAGACTTAGTACCAAGGGTAGACATAAGATGATAGTTGGATCATTCTATTGCCCACCAGACTCCTCTCCTTATGTGACAGAAAACTTTAGAGACAATCTCATTTCACTTGTACGAAAGTTTCCCAGTCATACTGTTATCATCCAACAATTAGTTGAGAAAGTTACAATTTTGTTAGTGGCGGGTGAGATAAGACATTCTGTCAAACTTTACTAAATGCCTTCTCTGAAAACTATTGAGGACAGATAGTTAGGAATCCCACTCATGTTGAAAATATATTGCATCTAATGGCAACAAATAGACCTGACCTCTTTTCAGGATGTCCACATCGAAACTGGTATCAACGACCATGACACAGTTGTGACAGCAATGATTATCAAAGTACAAAGTCCCATTGAAACAAGCAGAAAGATATGTATATTCAGGAAACTAGATAAAAAATCAGTAAAGCCAGGAACTCAAAACAAGGAGGAACTCTGGCTCAAGTTTAAAAGAATAGTTGACCATGCCCTGGATAGATATATACTGAGTAGAACAGTTCATAATGGGACGGTAACTCCATGGTATACAGTTATTGTAAAGAAACCTCTCAAGAAACAGAGTTTACTGCATAACAGGTGTAACACCAAGCATAGATAGAGAGGTGCTGAATGAATTTCATTTGGCTGTCAAGAGAGCAATGCATGAAACCTTGCATGACTACCATAGCAGAACATTGTCAAATGAAATTTCACAAAATCCAGAGAAATTCTGGTCATATGTAAAGGTTGCTGGTGACACCAAAGATAGTGTTCAGTCTCTAGTGAATGAGACAGGAACTAAAATTGAGGGTAGCAGAGCAAAAGCTGAAATGCGTAACTCCATTTTCAAATATTCCTTTACAAAGAAAGAGCACTGGAAAGATGAGTGAAATAAGTATTAGTGTCAGTGGTGTTTAGAAACAGCTGAAATCGTTAAACCTGAACAAAGCTCTAGGTCCTGATAGCATCTCTGTCAGATTCTATACTGAATTTGTGGCTGAGTTGGCCCCTTTTCTAACTATAATCTGTAATAGATCCCTCAAAGAAGAATTGTACCCAGTTCTTGGAAAAAGGCAAAGATCACACCCATGTACAAGAAGGATAGTAGAAATGATCCACAAAACTACCGTCCAATATCCTTACACCGATTTGTTGCAGAATCTTAGAAGATATTCTGAGATCTAACATAATGAGGTACCTTGAACAGAATGACCTCCTCGATGTCAACCAGTATGGTTTTCGAAGACATCGATCATGTGAAACGTAATTCACACTTTTTACATGACATACTGAAAGCCTTGGATCAAGGCAACAAGGTAGATGCACTGTTTCTTGACATTCGAAAAGCAATTGACTCAGTACCGAACCTACGCTTATTGTCAAAAGTACAATCATATGGGGTATTAAGTGAAATTTGCGACTGGATTGAGGACTTTTTGGTAGGGAGAACACAGCATGTTTGTTACCTTGGATAGAGTCTCATCGACAGATGTAAAAGTAACTTCAGGTGTGCCCCAGGGAAGTGTGTTGAGACCCTTGCTGTTTATGTTGTATATTAATGACCATGCAGACAAAATTAATAATAAAATCAGGCTTTTGCAAATGAAAAAGTTATCTATAATGTACTTTCTGAGAGAAGCTGCATAAATATTGTCAGATCTTGATAAGATTTTAACATGGTGTAGAGATTTGCAACATCCTCTAACTGTCCAAAAATGTAAAATTGTGCACTTCACAAAATGGAAAAATGTAGTATCCTATAAGTCTAACATCAATGAATCACTGTTGGAAATGGCCAACTCATACAAATATATGGGTGTAACACTTCGTAGGGGTATGAAATGAAATGATTACTAAGGTTCAGTTGTGGGTAAAGCAGGTGGTCGACTTTCGTTTATGGTAGAATACTGGGGAAGTGCAATCAGTCTGCAAAAAGAGACTGCTTAAAAATCACTCATGCAACCCATCCTAGAATATTGCTCAAATGTTTGGGACCCGTACCAGATAGGACTAACAGCAGATACTGAACGTATACAGAGAGGGGCAGCATGAATGGTAACAAGTTTGTTTAATCCATGGGAGAGTGTCACAGAGATTCTGAAGGAACTGAAGTGGAAGACTCTTGGAGACAGACATAAACTATCCTGAAAAAGTCTGTTAACAAAGTTTTAGGAGCCAGCATTAAATGATAACTCTGCGAATATATTACAACGACATATTTATCGCTTGCACAGGGATCGTGATGATAAGATTGGAATAATTACTGCATGCACAGAGGCATTCAAACTATTGTTCTTCCTGTGTTCCATATGTGAATGGAACAGGAAAAAAGCCTAATAACTGATGCAATGAGGTGTACCGTCTGCCATGCGCCTCATGGTGGTTTGCAGAGTATAGACGTAGAGGTAGATGAAATAGTGTTATGCAATGGGTGCTCAGGAACAGTGTGTTTCATAGGGGTGGAGAAAGTTTTTTGGGGATGTAGAAAGCGGAATAAGTCTTTAAGGAATGGTTGGAGAACTGTGAGGGATTGGTGTGTGTGTGTGTGTGTGTGTGTGTGTGTGTGTGTGTGTGAGAGAGAGAGAGAGGGAGGGGTGGCATAGGACAGGTGTAGCTACGACAGCTTCCTCAGATGGTGCTGAGAATGTTGTTCCAACTGTTAAAGGGCAAGCAGATATCATTCAGGAAGCTGTGCTTACAGAGTAGAAGTATTTGTGGGAAGTAGTGTAGGTTCTCAAGTATGGATGGACCTAGGATTTTGTGCTTATGAGTGACCAGATCACTGATGGGACTGGGAAAAGTAGAGGTTTTTGCAGTAGAATGGATGACAGCTAAGAATGTCCATTTTAATGGATCCCATTAGGTGGAATAGCATTTGCCTGTCAAGATTTCAAAAAGATGATGTGTGACGAGGTTAGATAGGGCAAAGGAGAATTTTTAGAATTGGCAGGGATTCATGATCATATGGTTGAGAGGCTAAAGGAATGAAAAAAAAGGAAAGTTAAAGAACAGTGAATGTAAGAATGCTAAAATTAAAGGTTGAGGTTTTGTAACAGAAATAAATGATAGGTACTATATAGAAAGTTATGTGGGAAGTTAGGAGGGGGGCCAGAAAGTATTTTAAAGAAGCAGAAGGTAGTAGGCACACTCATAAACAGATATATTCGATTGAACATTCTCATGCACGACACTAAATAAACACAAGAGTTTGTACAATGCAGTCGTATATAAATACACACCATTGAATAACAGTCAAGTCAAGCAGCATTAGTTGCTAATGGAGGATGTGAAAAAAAATCACTAAAATTAAAAGCTGAAAAGAGGCCATGAGAGCGTATCCCACATGCTTGCAGTAATGAAATTATCAGATTACAATTTCTTTACATTACAGTACCATCAGATCTACAACTAGCACACTATGTTTTCTCTTGTCGATGACAACACTTTTATTTGCTCACAAAGTTACAAATACTTTTCTGTAAATATATTCCACATTTTTCAGTTGATGCAGTATACTACTTTTCAACAATACTGTGCAATGGATAGTTGCTACTCACCATATAGCGTAGATGCTGAGTCGCAGATAGGCACAACAAAAAGACTGTCACAAAATCAGCTTTTGGCCAACGAGGCCTTTGTCAAAAATAGACCACACACACACACACACACACACACACACACGCACACACACAAACGCAGCTCACATACACATGACCAAAGTCTCTGGCAGCTGAAGTCACACTCACACACTACCTTTCTTGACTTTAAAAATTCCTAATCCTGTCATCATCATCATCATCATCATCGTTGTATCCTTCAGCACACTGCAACTCAACTCACAATATAATGTACTCTTTGTCCATCTAACACAATAAATATAATAATAATAATCATCCAAAAACCATAACACATCCTGATAATCCATGAAGAAATCTGAGCATTCCATCAGAATATCCTTATTTCACAACTGGCTAAGAGCATTGTGAAAATAGTACCTTAATATCCATCTCTACAATAGAAAATTTTATGTGTGTGTGTGTGTGTGTGTGTGTGTGCGCGCGCGCGCATGCCAGTGTGCTATTTGTCTGTGTCCTGCACCTTATGCTGCAGTCCTTACCTATCCTGATAATTGGCAACACTGGTGTGAGTGGTACATGAGGCTGCTATTTATGCTTCTGACTGTCCCTAGTAGAAAATATATGTCCTCTCTGACAATTTTTGAAGTAATACTTTATGTGTTTGCTTTGTGTCATCCATAATGTGGCTAAATAATCACACCATACCTAAAATAACCTGAAAATCAACATTAAATGTTCCATGTGCATCCCCAAACACACACACACACACACACACACACACACACACACACACACACCACACACACAGGTGCACGCGCGCAAACACTAGTCACGCACATGACTGCAGTCTCAGGCAACTGAAATGACACTGTGAGCAGCAACACCAGTGCATGATGGGAGTGGTGACTGTGTGGGGTAAGGAGGAAGCTGGGGTGGGGAGGGTGAGGGATTGTATGGTGGGGATGACGGACAGTGAAGGGCTGCAGGTTAGGTGGAGGGCCGGGGCAGAGGTTGGAAGGGGGAACAGGGAGAGGCAGAAAAGAAGACAGAAAAAGACTAGTTGTGGTGGTGGAATGGCGGCTGTGTAGTGCTGGAATGGGAACAGGGAAGGGGCTGCATGGGCGAGGACAGTGACTAACGATGTTTGAGGCCAGGAGGGTTACAGGAACATAGGCTGTATTGCAGGGAAAGTTCCCACCTGTGCAATTCAGAAAAGCTGGTGTTGGTGAGAAGGATCCATATGGCACAGGCCATGCAGCAGTCATTGAAATAAAGGATGTCATATTTGGCAGTGTGTTCAGTAACAGGATGGCCCACTTGTTTCTTGGCCACGGTTTGTCGGTGGCCATTCATGTGGACAGACAGCTTGTTGGTTGTCATGCCTACATAGAATGCAGCACAATGGTTGCAGCTTAACTTGTAGACCACATGACTGGTTTCACAGGTAGCCCTGCCTTTGGTGGGATAGGTGAGGTCAGTGACCGGACTGGAGTAGCTGGTGTTAGGAGTATGTGTGGGACAGGCCTTGCATCTAGGTCTATTACAGGAATATGGACATGTGGTAAGGGATTGGGAGCAGGGGTTGTGTAAGGATGGACGAGTATATTGTGTGGGTTCGGTGGATGACAGAATACCACTTTGGGAGGGATGGAAAGGATAGTGGGCATGACATTTCTCATTTCAGGGCACGACAAGAGGTAATTGATACTCTGGCGGAGAATGTAATTCAGTTGCTCTAGTCCTGGGTGGTACTGAGGGGAATGCTCCTCTGTGGCCAGATGGTGGGAGTTTTGGAGGTGGTGGGAGACAGGAAAGAAGGCACGGGATATTTGTTTTTGTACAAGGTTGGGAGGATAGTTATGGTCAAGGTTGGGAGGATAGTTAGGCTTCTGTGAGACCCTCAGTATATTTCGAGAGGGACTGCTTGCCACTGCAGATGTGATGTCCACAGGTGGCTAGGCTGTACGGAAGGGACTTCTTGGAATGGAACGGGTGGCAGCTGTCAAAGCGGAGGTATTGCTGGTGGTTAGTAGGTTTGATATGGACGTAGGTACTGATGTAGCCATCTTTGAGGTGGAGGTCAACAACTAGGAAGGTGGCTTGTTGGGTTGAGTAGGGCCAGGTAAAGCAAATAGGACAGAAGTTGTTGAGGTTCTGGAGGAATGTGGATAGGGTGTCTTCACCTTCAATACAGATAGCAAAGATCTCATCAATGAATCTGAACCAGGTGATGGGTTAGGAGTCTGGGTGTTTAGGAGGGCTTCCTCTAGATGGACCATGAATAGGTTGTCATAGGATGGTGCCATGTGGGTGCCCATAGCTGTACACTAGATTTGTTTGTAGGTAATTCCGAATTCCAACCCAGGTGCACAACCTGCCCAATCCAGCCACCCTGCGTTTCCTATTCCAGTCCTGTCTCGGGCTTACCCTAACCCATCAGAGGCAGTTCCACCTGTGAAAGCAGTCATGTCACATGTCAGCTCTGCTGCAATCAGGGCAAAGTTTTTTATATTGTTATGACTAGTAATTAACTGTCCATCAGGGTGAATAGCCACAGCCAAACAATGGCCTAGACCAAAGTAGACCACCCTGTGGCACAACAATCAGTTGAACATAACATGCTTGATTTCAGTGGCTGCTTCACAGCCTGGGGCACCTGGATACTCACCTCTACCACTAGCTTTTCTGAACTGCACAAATGGAAGTTGTCCTTACGACACAGTCTCCACTCTCAAAATCATCCCGGAGGTAACCTATGGTAACCTACTGTCCCCACACCCTCCACCCAACAGTTCCACCCCCTCTGTCCTATCATCTCTCTGTTCACGTCCCTTACTCTAATTGTAATCTGCCCCTCCCAACACACCTGCCTGTCTTTACCCTTCTGTTCTCATCTCCTTTTCCACTTCCCTTCCCTCCTCCCCATCTCCCCATGTCTGTGTTTCGTTTTCTGAAGAATTGTTTGGCCAAAAGCTAAAAGTGTTAATTCTTTTTGTTGTGCCTGTCTGCAAGTCAATGTGTCATCTTTATGGCAAGTAGCAATGTATCCTTTTCCTTATCTTGCTAAAACCAAATCTCCTGTCTTCGACTGTGTCACTTTCAGTCTAGCATAAGGTCTTCTTTTTTGTGATTCACCTTGTTTCTTCATTATGTCTTTTACAATGGCACTTCTTTCTTGCACAGAAATATGTCTAAAGTCTGGAAATTTAAATAATTCCTTTATAAGATTAGCTGGTTTTATGTCAAATAGTATTTCATGTGGTGAAAATCCCATGGGTGGGTGTTACAAACTGGTCACTGTATCTTCAAAATTGATTATGCACTTAATCCAAGATGGGGTTTGTGACTACTACTGCACACCCTACCAATTTCTCTCGTGCATCTCATTGCAGGATTACTAGATGGGTGGTAAGCAGTCATTAAAATGTGTTTCATTGCTGATCTTGCAATAAATGATTGATTTTGAACCAAACTTGGACCATTATCTGACATTACTGTTTCCAGTGTTCCTCGATGTGTGGGACAATCCCATTCTATTTTCAAAATCAACAATTTTCTAGTAAGATATAGTTTGATAAATTTTGAAAACATGTCTACCATGACAAATATAAAATAGTATCCCCAAAATTTAAATTATGTGCATTCTAATAAAGCAACAGCAATTAAATAACCCTTTTGAGTAAGAAAAGACAGTAACACCAATAAAGTCATGAAAACTGTCCATAACTGTTTTTCGCCGATAGTATCATTTTCTTCTTCATTTGAATTCAGCCACCATTGGAGCACTTGGTGAGAATAACTGTTTACAGTTCATTATTCCTGTTGGTGTTCTTTTTCTTTTTTCTCAATACTACACATTCTTTAACTATGTAGTCTTTTCGTTGGCTCAGTAAGGCTTTTCTGTATTTTTATCTTTAAAATCTTGAAGATGTGTTGATTCTTCTTCTGATTTTTTTAGTTTGAATGTCTACATTTGATATATTAATTCATTAGTCGGAGACTAATGTATTGGGATATTTATGTAGTGTTTTCGTTGCTTCTTAATACAGAGTGAGCATTTCCACATGCTTTCAGTCCTACAGTTATTCAAAGGCATTTTCCATCTCTCTACATTCATTCTACTTTCTCTGTCCTGAATGCATGGTCCAAACAGTAAAATTTTGGTATGGTCAGGTTTGGAAGCTTGTGCTTAGTTCTGTTCTGAATTTTGATGAATGACCAACTGCTGCTAAATGTCACCCAAGATGAGTATAATATTAGTACTTTTGTGACAATACAGACTACAGAGTCTGCCAGAAAAATGTTTACACTCTTTGTCAGGCTCTATCGAGATATCGATATTGTCGTTCAGTTTGAGTTAAGAGTGTGTTGTAGTATGGTCTTTGGCTCAACAGATGTTGGTACTTTCATCTCGGTTTTGAGAAAACAAGATGGCTGGAGCACACTCGACATTCGAGCAACAAAAATGTGTTGTGAAGTGGTTTTTCAAGTTTGATAATGCCATTGGAAGTGCAACATCAGTGGAAGCACGAGTTTGAAACAGAATTGCCAGCCCACTTGACAATTAAATGTATCATTGATGAGGGTGAATTGCATGGAACGATTTGTGATATTCACAAAGGAATATCGGGAAGACAGCATACAGCTATAAGTCCTACTTCGTCGGCTCTCGTGTTAATTCTCCACAGAAGTCTGCTATGCAATGTGCAAGTAAAGTGAGTGTTAGCAGTAAAAGTGTGTGAAGAATTCTGAAAGCTGCAAAGTGGAAAGTTTACATTTCATGATTACTGCAAGCAATTAATGATGATTACGATCCTGATCGCCAAATGCAATTTTGCAAATGGCATAAGTAAATGGTAACTGATGACGAACAATTTGTGATGAACATAGTGTGGAGTGACGAGACACAATTTAAACTTAATGGAACTGTGAATCGGCGTCACAGTGTGTACTGGGCACCTGTAAATCCACATGTTTATGTGGATAAAGCGATCAATCTACCAGGGGTTCATGTGGGGTGCGGACTATCATCTAGGGGCTTAGGAGGACCCTTTTTCTTTGATGTCATTCAAGAAGTGTACCTGGAAATGTTACGCACATCAATTTTGTCAGGTATAAATCCACTTTATGGAGCTGATGAAGAGATCTTCTACCAACAGTGTGGGGTGCCACCACACTACCACCTAGCCATACAAGCTTTGCTGGATGACAATTTTCCAGGGCATTGGATTGGCCAAAGAGGGCCCATTGATATTGGGGAACTGTAAAAGATAATGTCTATCGAAGTAAACTATGCATGCTGTAGGGACTTCACCAGGAGATTACAGCGACATGTGCAGTGATTTCCACTGTAACATTGACTGATGTAGTTGCGGCAACCACTTGTCTTTCTGTTATGTGTATAGCTGCCAATGGTGAACATTCTGAACATTTAAAGTGACTGTGTGCTAAACTGAAGGTTGAGCAACAAGTGTGATCAATTAAAAAATTAAAAAATGATAGGTCCGCACTGTGGACTTTTGTTACCTCATTGTATTAATTGACAGTTATTGCCCATTACATGTGTATTGGAAGAAGATTTTTGCTGTTTATTTCTAGTTGTATCTACTTTGCTCCAACATATTAGCGTGTAGAGTATTATAAAATTCTGTTTGTTCTATTTATTTCTGATACAATGGTTGGTCAATCTTTTCTGATGATTTGTGTGGTCTATAACTGCAGTTCGAAGATGAAATGATTGCCAAGTTGGACATTCTTGTGGAGGGTGGCCTGGGTGATGAGCACTACAAGGAACTGTTCTATGAAATTATGATGGAATTATGTAAAAATCATTCAACAATGCATGATCAGGTAACACACTTTTGTTTTCTGACTTTATTATTATTGTTGCATGCATGTCTCATTCGCACATACATATAAGTATTTGTATGATTGTTTACAAATTTAGATTAAGTCGCTGTAACTTGTGTATAGCCATGTCATATGTATTCTTTCCTCTGAGTAACTGAAAAAAAATGAAATAAACTATCAGATATTAGAGGAATTGGTTGACTCTGCAGGATGTGGAGTGGAATGGGTGAGCCTTGGAAGGGAGGTGGTGAAATAATGGAGTCAAAATCCATTGGACTCAGGATATATTCTTCATATATGGAATACAGAAAGCACTTACCCGGGGAATGGAGCAAATGACTGACTGAAATCCTAGTAGTTTGGTCAACAATAATAAAGGAATAGGGGCTGGGAGAGGTGGTGGTTCATGTTCGAGTGGCAGGTGACTGGTCCCTGGGTGAGCAGGGCCAGAGGTGGACAGCAGAAGCCATCCACTCTGGCTGAAGTACGAGAGACCAAAGCAGCTGCACCCTCCCCTCAGAGACTCTCCAGTGACCACATATGTGGTTCACTTCCCATGTTCCCCATCAGTTAACATTTTTGCATGGATAAATTGGTGTGTTCAGCAGATAAGGAAGGCATCACTTGTCAGTGGCTTTTACTTGAATGAGCTGCTTCTATCCTGAAAGACACACTGTTTTGGGATGTAGGCACTGTTGACATTGTACTGGTAGAGTACTTGAAAGAGTGAAGGAAAATGAAATTTGAAAGACAATTTTTTCAAGAAATCCAAAATATTCCCAGACTGACTTGCTTTCCTGTGCCACCTTCCCCCTTCTGTAAGAAGTGGTGCTAATAGTATTTACAAAACAGTGCCAGACATTCCATTGGAAAACAGTTTGCCCGGATAGGGGACCTACAGACTATGGGAGGCTCTGTTGCAATTGACTTTCTGTAGTGTTGTAAAGAAGCACTTATTGCTAAGTGTTATAAAAATGTAGTTGATCTCAATTCTTGGCACAGCTATAAAATGGAATACCCATCCACTATATGTTAATAGCAGAAGTGTAGCTGTTGGTTATCTATCTAGTAGGTGTTGACAATAAAAATAGCAACTAATAATGATTGTCCTCAGAGGTATTGGTAAGAGTAAAATCTCAGTTCGCTGATATGTATTTAACACACATTATCAACATTAATGAAATTGCTGTCTGCTCAACACTGTTGTCTTGCTAAGAGAAAATATGCAAATTCCTATAAAAGGAGTTTGTTCTTCAGTATGTACTAATTTTTCTGTGAGGTAGGACACTTCATTCCTTAATTTAAGTCACAGCATCTAGATTCACTACTACAGCACAAAAAATATGTACCCCAGAGCAAGCGTGGGCAACCTTAGGTGACCCATGAGCCTGATCCATGTACTTACTTAAGCTTGAGGGCTGCCTTGTCATATAACACGACAACAGCTGAACTATCACATAAAGTCTAAATAGTAATGTCCATGCTAAAGGGGTAACACACTGATATGAATGACATTCCTTTCTTGCCATGCAGTGCCAACAAATTATGCCTCAAAACACGTTTTCAAGAGTACATTCACTTCCATTTTCAGATGTTTACATTTATTTATGCATTATGTACATTGTTTGTCCACTTACGATGTTTTATAATAGCTGCCTTAGAAACCTTAATTTCAAAATTCTGCAGTGCCAGTAGCAAAGAAAGCAATATTCATGATATTTAAATAAATGTATGAGGGCTATTCAGAAACTAAGGAACGTTTCCATCTGACACCGCTAGGCGCCTGCTGATCGCCTATATTTTTGAATGTGCGTGCTTCGCAGCTCAGTCGGCATCCATCCGTGACAGCGGGAACGTCTCTGTGTGTCTTGTTTTTTTCCATATTCGAATTTGAAATGTGTGCTGCAATCGAAAATCCCGCCATTTGCGAAGTGTGGTCTGTGGTACGGTTTTTGTTGGCAAAAAACCTAAAACCTACAGAAATTTATCATGAACTGTGCAAAGTGTATGGAAACAATGTAATGAGTGAATGTTCCATAAGGAAATGGTGCAATCAGTTTAAAAATGACCGAACCATTGTTCATGATGAAGAGAAGAGTGGACGCCCGAGCATTGTGACTGACGATCTTATCGCTAAAGTTAATGAAACGATTCGTGAAAACCATAGCTTCACAATAAGGGAGCTTTCACATTCTTTTCCACAAGTTTCTCAGACTTTGTTGTTTGAAATTGTCACTCAAAAGCTAGGCTACCACAAATTTCGTGCACAATGGGTGGCCAAAATGCTTACAAAGCACCATAAAGAACAGCGAAAGGGGACAACATTGACATTTGTGGAGGCCTACCACAAACATGGTGATTCATTACTGGATTGAATCATCACTGGTGATGAGACTTGGGTGAAACACATCAATTGCGAGACAAAATTTTAGTCCATGGAGTGGGCGCACACAAGGTTCCCCCAGAAACCAAGAAAATTTTTGCTAACCTTGTCAGCAAGGAAGTTGATCACGACAGTGTTTTGGGATAGGCAAGATGTGTTTCTTATTGATTTTCTCGAATGTGGAACAAGCATAAATTTTGCTCGATACTGTCAAACTTTGCGCAACCTAGGAAGAGCAGTTCAAAATGCCGAGGAAAGCTGACATCCAAAATTTTGTTTTTGCACGACAGTGCCCGACCTCACACATCAAACTGCACTAAAGAACTCCTTAATTCATTCAAATGGAAATTTTCCCTCATCTGCCCTACAGCCCCGATCTTGCACCAAACGACTTCCACTTGTTTCCCAAGATGAAGAACTGGCTTGCAACGCAGCACTTTGATGACAACACGGAACTCCAGGAGCGTGACTCACTGGTTGAAGTCTCAGGTGGCAGAATTTTATGACAAAGGTCTTTCGAAGCTTGTCCACCGCTATGATAAGTACCTCAGTGTGTTGGTGACTATGTGGAAAAGTAGTATGTCAGTCGCTCTTTCAGATGTATATAATAAATTGTATTTCTTGTACTTAGGGCCTTTTTTTTTTTTTTTTTTTAAAAAAATGCCGAAACGTTCCCTGCTTTCTGAATAGCCCTTGTAAAATTTTGATGATGGGATGCCAGGCATCTTGAAACGTCATCGCAGAATAATAAATGCTATAAAGGCAACTGATTGCAGCTAATTTATTATAAATTTCATCAGTTGCAACAATACAGTACATCCACACCTGGCGAGAACTAGTTACTAATGGTTAATACAGGAAATAATAGTAAAACAAAATACGGCACTTAGATAGGTGATCCCATTCAACAAGAAACTTTCGAGAGTTTTAAATTTAATTTGTTAATATCCACAAACATTATTACAAGTGTTTTGTAAATATTTGTCGAAAAATACTTTTGATGACTGCATAAGCGTTGGTAGTTTCTTTAACACTAAATAAATTAAGAGGGGTAGGATGTCAAACGGGCCAACTTGGAGCAGGAGAGGCATCTCAGGACATTTTAATTTCCAGTGTCTACACTTTTACAAATAAATTCATAAAACTTTGTCAGCATCACTAGGAAGGATTCAGGATTCACACCCACATTGCAGTGGACGTTCAAAAACGTAACAAAATAAATTTTTTTACGTGTGAAATTTCATCATTTTTTCACTTACTAATGGCTGCATTTGTTGCTATAGGTACACTTTTCTTCATAGTTTAGAGAGATTCTTCGATGAATTTTGCACAGCATACATACCATACTCACAGGTGCATGAAACTCTAGAATTTATTTAATTTATGAAAAAACAAATTAACTGTTATATTTTAAACTTCATGTTTAGAAAAAACACAAATTTTATAGTTAATTAGCTCATTTTTTACCACAGTTTTTAATAGATTTGGAAAATTCTAGAGTTTCATACACCTTTAAGTATGGTTTGTATGCTGTGCAAATTTCATTGAAGATCTCTCTTACTTATGAAGAAAAGTGTACCTATAGCAACAAATGCTGCCATTAGTAAGTGAAAAAAAGATGAAATTTGTGAACGTAAAGAAAATTATTAAGTTATGTTTTCAAACTTCCACTGCTATGAGTGTGAATTCTGAATCCTTCCTGGTCATGCTGACAAAGTTTTATGATTTTTTGTAAAAGGATAAACAGTGGAAATTAAAATGTCCTGGGGTGCCTCTCCTGCTCCAAGTTGACCCGCTTGACATCCTACCACATGATCTTATCTTATGTTGACTGTATTATATCAAAGCCAAACTGGGAAAATGCAAATAACAGAATGGCAAATCGTCAAATGGTTAATACTCATCCCCACATGCTCAATACGCTTTGGTAACACCGAGAATATTTCGGTTGGCATCAGTACCATTAGTCAGTATTTCTACTGTTGACAATACAATAATACTCATCCTCAGATGGTCATTGTATTGATGTATTAACAATAATATTCAACATGTGATGGCCGCTTAACTTCTGTGTGACATTTCTACCATAGCAAATGATAGGTGCAAATTGTATGATGTTAGAACTATATGAAATGCCCAAAACTCCTCAAACCCATTACAGCAGAGCTCAATAAAACTTTTAATAGACTGTATGGCCAGTGAAAAGCAGTATTCGTGTAGCAAGCTGAGCACAGGTGGAAATATCTGAAAAAGTGTCCCGGGCAGAGTGTATTGTGAGCACCTTGCTCTCTTGCCAATTTCTTCCGCAGGCTGGATTGAAACCAATCGTGGGCCAGATCTGACCTGCAGGTGACCAGTTGCCCACTTGTCCCCTAGAGCTTCACTAAACAAAGGTCTAATACCAGTATTCCGCTAAATTAACAAACATAAATATAAGAGTGATCTGACACCATGTTAATCACAAAATCCTACATCACTTGGTAGGTGAGAGGACTCAATTCCTAATGACAGAGCCTCAGGAATGGGACTAGTTGAGTGTGGTAAGAAGGGAAGCATAGTGAATCAGTAAATATGGCTGGGGAGATCACACAGTGAACTGGTGCTGTCAGAAGGGTTTAGCTTGAACTATCCTCCTTTGACAGTAGGAGAAACGAATAATAGCATTGGTAACACAGCGGGAGGCTAAGAAGTAGACAGGTGAGGGCAAAATTAAGCTGGGTAGCTGCCAACAGCAATTTCCCATCGATATTGACAGAACGGACAATTGTGGTGTGTCCACCTCATTAGCATGAAACAACTGTGCCACCAAAAATGTTCAGACTAGTTCTGGCTCACCATAGGAAAGAGCTGCAGCGATGTCGGACATTTGAAGTTTTACCGGATTCCTTATATTCGAGGTACGCTCGTGAAAGGGTTGTATGGGAAAATCCGCACTTCATCACTACCTCAGAGATGCTTTGTCTCATGCTCATGCTCTGACTGTAACACCACATTCAGACTCACTTAAATCTTGATAACATGCCATTGTAAGAACAGCAGTAAGCTAACAACTGCTCCGGGCACTTGTCTCATATAGGCATTGCTGACTGCACCGCTGTATTCTGCCAGTTTACATATCTCTATATTTGAATACAAATGCCTATGCCAGTTTCTGTGGCACTTCAGTGTATGTCAGTTCTCATCACACATGTCTTCCATCCCACTTTGCAGTACAAAGGTGTGGATAGCTGTTTTGTCTGAAAAAGTTGATGCATAAATGTCAATATAATTAACCAGCAAGGCTATTTTGCTGATGATGTATGCTACATTTTTTTCAAACATTCAATCAGTGTTACCTGGTTGTATTAAGCGAAATCCCAGTTCAGTGACCTGAAGTAATCGGTAATCTAAGTATTGGGCTAAATTTGAAGACGTCGACAATGTATACTACGTCAGTCATAATACCACATCTATACTTAATGGATTCAAAGAAAACATGGTGATGTGGTAGGAATGTTTTGAAAAAA